>NC_090648.1:418299400-418541900 GCF_040937935.1 Hyperolius riggenbachi
GTGAGGACAAAAGGGGAGTGAGAAAATGGTTATGTAAGAGTTGGTGGGCGGGGGTTAAATGAAAGGCAGCATCTTTACCTATAAGACTATAGAGGGCGTGTCTGTTGTCCAATGGGGAGTGGGGGAATAGAAGTAGGAGGGTTTGTGGGCGGTGCGACAATAACATCTCACCACTCTAATAACCTATGGGCAGTGTGCCTGTATGCGGCTGGATAGTGTAATGGTCAAGGGCTCTGCCTCTGACATGGGAGACCTGGGTTCAACTCCCGGCTCTGCCTGCTCAGCATAAAAATGAGATAAAACAATTTGCAATAAATACATAATTAGTACAATGTGACTAAGATCCAAAGTATGTTTTTTTTTTTTTTTAAACAATAAACTTGAAGACTAGTGTGGTTATATGAAGCATAAAACTGGTACTGCATATTGACCAAAACAACAACAAAGGATAAAATTAGATCCGGGTAAAAAAACAACAATACATAAAAACATACAAGCCAAAAATAGGAAAGTATAAAACCAGTGTGGTAAAAGAGGTGACTGGATAAAATATATCGTTGGTATTATTGATTAATGAATTTTTTCAAGAATTTCATTGAGGCCTTCTGGTACTAGGGTCCTCAACATTTGATGTTGAGGACCCTAGTACCTACTACACTATATTTGGCTCTCGGTTCTCTCTTTTTATATATGTCTGTGTAATCTTGTATACTTCTATTCTCATCAGTATATATACAGTATATTTTTTTTTCATCAGTTTTTTTACTTGAAGGACGTCTACCATCTTCATATGACATCTGCTTGTATAAGTGATCACTATATTGCCATCAATATAAACAATATATATTTGTCAAGAACAGTTTTCATTTGCTAAAAACTTCTCTGAAACTTCTGTCTGGGAAAAATGTCAAGTTTGTTTTACAGGACTGTGATGTCATCTACAACTAAGCATGGTTGTCCCTATAATGTCCTTATAATGAAAGACTCACAAAAGTAAGTGATTTTCAGTATTTTGCTTTCTGCACAATTCATCAAGGGATCACTTTATGGATAGTGAGGTTTCCCTTGGATGTAACTCTACTAAAAATCTTAAAGTGTACCCAACTCGAGCTGGGGGACCAGAGAAAACCCTCATTAGTAGCCTCTCCAAAGGTAAGTATGTTTCTTTAATCAATTTTGGCCTTGGGTTATCTCGGGTTCTCACCACAACCTGTACAAAAGTTCAATAGATTGATTTTGGGTAAGACAAAAAACATTGAATTTAACCAATTTTATTGAATACACAAGCACTTATCAATGTTTAATTACCTTAATACACTATCAATGGGAAAAGAAAGGGGGCTGGGTCTTAATTCACTATCAGTCCACTTGAAGATCGTGATAGCCGCCTTGGAAATGCAGAAAAAATCATCAATGCTATCACTGAAGTACCCAATACCTGGGAAGACAAAACCTGTGCTTCAGATAATATCCAGGGCTATTGGGACCCTATTGGGATCACTATAAGTGTGCAATACGCACAGGCATCAGACATCAGTGCGTAGACAGCACTTTCTGATGAGCACATTTATGAGCTTTTGACAACACACTGCTGCATGCATTTCTGAAGCAAAACTATACTGTCCCGATATATGTAATTGAATGGGGTCAGCGCAGCAATGCAGATGCCATGCATTTCTATGAAGGCAGGGCGCAAACTTAACCCCGCAATATAGTGAGTGATTTTTGTTTGACAGGCAAATTAGACAGCTAATAGGAGGAGCCACCTTGTCCTACTCTTTACTGTATTGATGGCGCTGGGAGGTACAGCAGAAAGTAAAAAAAAACAACACAAGGTGCAGGAGCAGTGAACATTCAAATATCTGCCCTGTATCCCTTTAGATGTTCAATTCTATAGACTGATACAGAGAGACGGCCCTTTAGTGGCATGCATGCAGATCTAAAGGGATGCTGGGAATGCCTTTTACTGTCACAAGCAGCTCTTTCAAAGGAACAGCTCCTTTTAAGGGCTCGTTTCCACTGTTGCGGTACGGAATCGCCTGGATTCCACCTCAGAAGAAATCGCATGCGGCTGCGTTTCCGCATGCGGATTTAGCCGCGATTTCGCATGGCAAGGAGCCAGGCGAATTTAACCATGTCACTGCCTGAGTAAAGCTCCATAGCAAACCATGCGAAATCGCACGCGAAATCGCGGGGAAATCCGCATAACAAAGCCGCATGCGATTTCCCTATTAAATGCATTAGTGGCGATTCGCCCGCATTCCTCCCGCACGCGAAATCTGACGGCTCTGCTGTGCAGATTCCTGCCGCACCGAAAAACGCTCCCGACCCCGCACAAGTGGAAACAGCCCCATCCACTTACATTGACTATGCGAATCCGCATGCAGTGCCCGCATGCGGATTCGCTATAGTGGAAACGAGCCCTTAGACAAACCACTGAAAGAAACATCACAACTGAAGAAGTGGGAGAACCTCACCATAGGAGAACACAGCTTGCTTCTGAGACCTACTCCACAGCTGGTTACTTAGACATCTACATTTTAAAGAATACTGGTTAAAGTGGATCCGAAATTAACTTTTACTCATTGCATAATTGTGTTCCTTTCCTATTGTTTATAGGGCATTCCTCAAGCCAAATACTTTTTTGTTTTTCTTTTAATACTCTAATTCCCTATAATCTAAACAAGCCTTGCCCACAGCTTTTCAGAGAGCCTTGGCATTTTCAGAAAGTAGCAAGGGTTCATGGGAGCTCAGTCTGGGCAGGAGGAGGGTGAGGTATTACTAGCCAGAGATTTCAGAGGGAAGGAGGGAGGAGGGGGGATTAGGTTTTTTTTACAGGCTGAGTGCTTAAGATACAGATAAGCCTGCCTTTGTGTAATGTTTACAAACAACAGGGCTGCTGTCGTATCACAGGAAGAAATAATCATATTCTGTTGAAGCTGTTTGCAGCTAGATTTGCTGTAAAAACTATCTAAACTTTAGATAAGATATATAGACTAGTTACTTGTTATAGTTTTTCATCTCGGATCCGCTTTAACGGGGCACTATTGCGAATTAGGCGGTTTCCAGTTACTGTCATAAATGATTTTTGCAAGATAAGCAATGTTTAAAATAGTTAAATTGGCTGGTCAAAACTAATCTGCGCACTGATATGAGGTAAGAATCTCCTCACGAGTTGAGTTACCGACGTCCAGCTATCTACGTGATTACAACTGTAGTAGGCTCATATATGGCTATGTCAATCCCTCCCACACTCTGTGTGAGGCTCCTACCTGCCAGTGTCGCTGGTTGTAGCTCTGTGAGTAACTCTGATCTCTGGGTCCCCTGCAAACATATAAAGATCAAGGAGCAGAGCCAGCTATTAGGTGTTAAGGGCTGTGCCTGCATCAGTGTTACTCACAGAGCTACAGCCAGCAGCATGGGAGGTAGGAGATTGCCATCTCAGCCTCACATGAAGGGGGGAGGGAGTGACATAACAGCCAGATGAGCCTGCTACAGTTGTAATCACATCAGTAAGGCCTCTTTCCCACCAAGACGTTGCGTTTTAGGGGACGTTATGGACGCATAACGTGCCCCTAACGCAACGCATGGTGGTGTTGATGTTGGACGTCAGATTGAGCCACGTTATGCGGCTCTCAAAGCAGCCGCCCCAGGATAGTGATGGGAAGTCCGGATCTTTTTAAGGATTTGGATCATTCGAATCGGATCGTTGAAAATATCCGGATCTTTGAACCGAATCATTTGAATCCTTTTACTAGGGAAGCAGACTGGGTGAAATGACTAGCAGGACAGGACTTTCCCTGCACTGTACATTCTGTATGTTCCTGTTTCTTCCAGACAGACATCCACTGTGAACCGAATCTTTCATTGTGATGATCCGGATGATTCGACTCACAAAAAAGATCCATTCATGATCCGGACAACACTACGAGTCACACCATGAGTAACCACAGTGCAGTGAATGTTAATTAGCCATGTGGCTAGTCACTAAGCATGTGCAAACAATATAACGCAGCTCTATAGGGGTATAACCTACAGCATGCTGCACTTTCATTTAACGTGCAGCGTTATACCCTAACGCAACGTGTGCACTGTCAACAGCACATTGATTTTACAGTGCTGTGAGTTAGGCTGCGTTACTGGCTGCTGTAACGTGGGACTTTAACGTCCCACTGTGAAACCAGCCTAAAAGTTAGCTGGACGTTGGTAACTCAGCTGGTGAGAAGATTCTCACCTCAGTGATATCAGTGTTAGTGTTGGGCGAACAGTGTTCGCCACTGTTCGGGTTCTGCAGAACATCACCCTGTTCGGGTGATGTTCGAGTTCGGCCGAACACCTAATGGTGTTCGGCCAAACTGTTCGGCCATATGGCCGAACTAAGAGCGCATGGTCGAATGTTACCCGAACGTTCGGCTAGCGCTGTGATTGGCCAAACGGGTCACGTGGTTCGGACACGAACGCGCTCTAATTGGCCGAACGGGTCACGTGGTTCGGGTAAATAAATACCCGATCCACGTCATTTCTCCGCCATTTGTCTGTGGGTTTAGCTTTGGGTAGGCAGGCAGGGTAGTTCTCTCTCCAGCCAGGCTAGCCAGGGTCCCCCGGTCATTGTGTCGCTGCTGGGAATAGTAGTACACCGCTCACCCACACTATATAGCATTGTGTTTACTGCCACTCTGTGTGTCTGCTGGGAACAGTAGTACACCGCTCACCCTGTATAGCATTGTGCTCTGTGTCGCTGCTGGAAATAGTAGTACACCGCTCACCCACACTATATAGCATTGTGTTTACTGCCACTCTGTGTCTCTGCTGGGAACAGTAGTACACCGCTCACCCTGTATAGCATTGTGCTCTGTGTCGCTGCTGGGAACAGTAGTACACCGCTCACCCTGTATAGCATTGTGCTCTGTGTCGCTGCTGGGAACAGTAGTACACCGCTCACCCACACTATATAGCATTGTGTTTACTGCCACTCTGTGTGTCTGCTGGGAACAGTAGTACACCGCTCACCCTGTATAGCATTGTGCTTTGTGTCGCTGCTGGGAATAGTAGTACACCGCTCACCCACACTATATAGCATTGGGTTTATCTTCACTCTGTGTCTCTGCTGGGAACAGTAGTACACCGCTCACCCTGTATAGCATTGTGCTCTGTGTCGCTGCTGGGAACAGTAGTACACCGCTCACCCACACTATATAGCATTGTGTTTACTGCCACTGTGTGTCTGCTGGGAACAGTAGTACACCGCTCACCCACACTATATAGCATTGTGTTTACTGCCACTCTGTATCTCTGCTGGGAACAGTAGTACACCGCTCACCCACACTATATAGCATTGTGTTTACTGCCACTCTGTGTGTCTGCTGGGAACAGTAGTACACCGCTCACCCACACTATATAGAATTGTGTTTACTGCCACTCTGTGTGTCTGCTGGGAACAGTAGTACACCGCTCACCCTGTATAGCATTTTGCTTTCTGTCGCTGCTGGGAATAGTAGTACACCACTCACCCACACTATATAGCATTGTGTTTACTGCCACTCTGAGTGTCTGCTGGGAACAGTAGTACACCGCTCACCCTGTATAGCATTGTGCTCTGTGTCGCTGCTGGGAACAGTAGTACACCGCTCTCCCACACTATATAGAATTGTGTTTACTGCCACTCTGTGTGTCTGCTGGGAACAGTAGTACACCGCTCACCCTGTATAGCATTTTGCTCTGTGTCGCTGCTGGGAACAGTAGTACACCGCTCACCCACACTATATAGCATTGTGTTTACTGCCACTCTGTATCTCTGCTGGGAACAGTAGTACACCGCTCACCCACACTATATAGCATTGTGTTTACTGCCACTCTGTGTGTCTGCTGGGAACAGTAGTACACCGCTCACCCTGTATAGCATTGTGCTCTGTGTCGCTGCTGGGAACAGTAGTACACCGCTCACCCACACTATATAGAATTGTGTTTACTGCCACTCTGTGTGTCTGCTGGGAACAGTAGTACACCGCTCACCCTGTATAGCATTTTGCTCTGTGTCGCTGCTGGGAACAGTAGTACACCGCTCACCCACACTATATAGCATTGTGTTTACTGCCACTCTGTATCTCTGCTGGGAACAGTAGTACACCGCTCACCCACACTATATAGCATTGTGTTTACTGCCACTCTGTGTGTCTGCTGGGAACAGTAGTACACCGCTCACCCACACTATATAGAATTGTGTTTACTGCCACTCTGTGTGTCTGCTGGGAACAGTAGTACACCGCTCACCCTGTATAGCATTTTGCTTTCTGTCGCTGCTGGGAATAGTAGTACACCACTCACCCACACTATATAGCATTGTGTTTACTGCCACTCTGAGTGTCTGCTGGGAACAGTAGTACACCGCTCACCCTGTATAGCATTGTGCTCTGTGTCGCTGCTGGGAACAGTAGTACACCGCTCACCCACACTATATAGAATTGTGTTTACTGCCACTCTGTGTGTCTGCTGGGAACAGTAGTACACCGCTCACCCTGTATAGCATTGTGCTCTGTGTCGCTGCTGGGAACAGTAGTACACCGCTCACCCACACTATATAGCATTGTGTTTACTGCCACTATGTGTCTCTGCTGGGAACAGTAGTACACCGCTCACCCTGTATAGCATTGTGCTCTGTGTCGCTGCTGGGAACAGTAGTACACCGCTCACCCACACTATATAGCATTGTGTTTACTGCCACTCTGTGTGTCTGCTGGGAACAGTAGTACACCGCTCACCCTGTATAGCATTGTGCTCTGTGTCGCTGCTGGGAACAGTAGTACACCGCTCACCCACACTTTATAGCATTGTGTTTACTGCCACTCTGTGTCTCTGCTGGGAACAGTAGTACACCGCTTACCCTGTATAGCATTGTGCTCTGTGTCGCTGCTGGGAACAGTAGTACACCGCTCACCCACACTATATAGCATTGTGTTTACTGCCATTATGTGTCGCTGCTGGGAACAGTAGTACACCGCTCACCCTGTATAGCATTGTGCTTTCTGTCGCTGCTGGGAATAGTAGTACACCGCTCACCCACACTATATAGCATTGTGTTTACTGCCACTCTGAGTGTCTGCTGGGAACAGTAGTACACCGCTCACCCTGTATAGCATTGTGCTCTGTGTCGCTGCTGGGAACAGTAGTACACCGCTCACCCACACTATATAGAATTGTGTTTACTGCCACTCTGTGTGTCTGCTGGGAACAGTAGTACACCGCTCACCCTGTATAGCATTGTGCTCTGTGTCGCTGCTGGGAACAGTAGTACACCGCTCACCCACACTATATAGCATTGTGTTTACTGCCACTATGTGTCTCTGCTGGGAACAGTAGTACACCGCTCACCCTGTATAGCATTGTGCTCTGTGTCGCTGCTGGGAACAGTAGTACACCGCTCACCCACACTATATAGCATTGTGTTTACTGCCACTCTGTGTGTCTGCTGGGAACAGTAGTACACCGCTCACCCTGTATAGCATTGTGCTCTGTGTCGCTGCTGGGAACAGTAGTACACCGCTCACCCACACTTTATAGCATTGTGTTTACTGCCACTCTGTGTCTCTGCTGGGAACAGTAGTACACCGCTTACCCTGTATAGCATTGTGCTCTGTGTCGCTGCTGGGAACAGTAGTACACCGCTCACCCACACTATATAGCATTGTGTTTACTGCCATTATGTGTCGCTGCTGGGAACAGTAGTACACCGCTCACCCTGTATAGCTTTGTGCTCTGTGTCGCTGCTGGGAACAGTAGTACACCGCTCACCCACACTATATAGCATTGGGTTTACTGCCACTCTGTGTGTCTGCTGGGAACAGTAGTACACCGCTCACCCTGTATAGCATTGTGCTCTGTGTCGCTGCTGGGAACAGTAGTACACCGCTCACCCACACTTTATAGCATTGTGTTTACTGCCACTCTGTGTCTCTGCTGGGAACAGTAGTACACCGCTCACCCGCCACTGTATAGCATTTCTGTACTGCCACTGTACTGCTGCCAGTCAGCGTGTACTTTAAGGATAAGTGAAATAAAGAAGAAATCCTGTGACAGAGGGAGGGGTAAGGGAAGAGGTGTCCCCCCTGACGGTTCACGTACAGGCCACAGTAGAGCACCGAAGAAAACCCACTCAATACCGCCCATGTTGTCCAGGAAATCAACCCTCACAAATCCAAAAGAACAGGACCAGATAATTAATTGGATGACCTCTCAAGCGTCCAGCAGTGGGTTAAGCAGCACCAGCACATCACACACGAGGTCCGAGTCCTCAGCCAGTTACAAGGAGCCAGTGGGCACAAAGCCGACACAACCGGCAGTGACACCACGCACACAACTGCCAAATAACCAGTCCGAAGAATTTCCTCAGGACACAATGGGGTATTCGCAGGAGCTATTCCCAGCCCAACAAACTTCCACCTTTCAAAGGTCAATGGAACAGCCAGAAATTTTGTGCCCGGATTCACAACCATTGACTGTGGGAAATGCACCGCGCACTGAAATGCAAGGCGAGTCTGAGGAGGACTTTGAAACCCAAATCCCAGAGCAAGTTGGGCAGGAGGGGTTTCAATTGCAGGAGGTTGGCCGAGAAGATCTGGAAGACGACGTTGGAGTGTGCTGCGCAGAGGTTGTTGTGGGGAGCTCTACTCCACGGCGGCGGCCCACAATCACATATGACGAGTTTGAGGAGATGGAAGAGGAGGAGGGTATGGACAATGTTGACAGAGACCCAGATTTTGTATGTGAAGGAGAACATCGCCGTCGTAGCAGCACAGATGAGTCTGTTGAAGAACCCACTGCTGCACGAGTTCGCCTTGTGCCACAAGATAGGCGGCGCGAAATTTCAGGCACCACAAGCGTGGAAGTTCAAGTGAGATGCAAAAGAGGCGCAAACAGAAATCGCCAGCAAGGCAGGTGCTCCAAAGTCTGGCCTTTCTTTGAAGACTGCAGTGAGGATGGTGATTTGCAAGGTGTGCAAGACCCGCCTGAGCAGGGGGAAACATATTAACAACCTCTCAACATGTTGGACCTCTGCCAAGTCCTCCAAAATTTTGAGCAATCCACGTTGCTTGTGAGCAGTGACAACTCTTCAGTCAGCATTACCATACCACTGCTGTGTTTACTGAAGAAGTCAATGTTGAAAATCAAGGAAACAGCTGTCATGATGCAACTGGGGGAATCTGAAGGAGAAAATGATCAGCGTGATGGTACCAACATCAGGCCATCCGCCTCAGGAAACGCTGGCCCCAGCAGCTATGACGAAGAAGAGGAGGAGGAACAGCTGGAGTTGGAGCAGGAATTTCATGCCAGCACTGACGAGGGCCAGAGCGGTGCACGTTGGACTTCCACAAATCAGCGCGAATGGTCAGCAGAAGCAGACCAGGAAGAAGGTGACGACTATGATGCATCACAACAACTATCACAACGCTCACAAGAGGATGATGAGGATTCTGGCAGGACTCTGGCACACATGGCTCAATTCATGCTAGACTGCATTGAACGCGACCCACGCATTGTGCGCATTCTGGACAACACCAATTACTGGGTTTATACCCTCCTGGATCCACGGTACAAACACAATGTTCCAAAACTGCTTGAAGAAAGAGCCAGACAGGTCAAAATGGAAGAATACCAGCAGGCCCTTGTGGAGACTTTAGAGAGGAGATTGACATCCTCCCCCTCCTCTAGCCAGTTGTACGCCGACAGACTGACTTCCGCAAACCCAGGACGACCAGGAGGGCAGCAAACAACACAAGCCGCAGCTAGTGCCCAAAAGGGAATGGTATCGGCAGTGTGCTTGGAGTGGGAAAATTTTCTGACACCCATGCAGCAGCCCACAGAACAGCAAGCGTGCAGATCCACCTCCAACACCGATCGCCTGGAGAAGATGGTCAAGGACTACATGTCAGATGGCGTAGCTGTGTTGAACAATCCATCTGCACCCTTCAACTATTGGGTATCGAAGCTAGACACCTGGCACGAACTGGCAATGTACGCAATAGAGGTGCTGGCTTGCCCGGCAGCCAGCGTTATGTCAGAACGCTGATCGGCGTATCCGCCTCTCCACAGAAGATGCAGACCGTCTGACTCAAATTAAAATGAATCAATCCTGGATTGGAAACGACTATGCAACATTCCTGGACCCCAACCAAGTAACATGAACAATGACCATCTGTGATGGGTTAGCGTTTCCGGTCCCTGTTTATTGAACCTCTTATCTGTATTACATTTATGACTGCATGGCGGTAAAAAGCATGCTATCCGCACGCTTCTTGTCCTCATGCAAGGCCTGGGTTGTTGTGTCTGAAAGCGTGGCCTTCTCCTCCTGCGCCTCCTCCTGTTCCATCACGTGTGCTGCTGCTGGGTTAGCGTTGCCGGTCCCTGTTTATGGAACCTCTTATCTTTATTACATTTATGACTGCATGGCGGCAAAATGCATGCTATCCGCACGCTTCTTGTCCTCATGCAAGGCCTGGGTTGTTGTGTCTGAAAGCGTGGCCTTCTCCTCCTGCGCCTCCTCCTGTTCCATCACGTGTGCTGCTGCTGGGTTAGCGTTGCCGGTCCCTGTTTATGGAACCTCTTATCTTTATTACATTTATGACTGCATGGCGGCAAAATGCATGCTATCCGCACGCTTCTTGTCCTCATGCAAGGCCTGGGTTGTTGTGTCTGAAAGCGTGGCCTTCTCCTCCTGCACCTCCTCCTGTTCCATCACGTGTGCTGCTGCTGGGTTAGCGTTGCCGGTCCCTGTTTATGGAACCTCTTATCTTTATTACATTTATGACTGCATGGCGGCAAAATGCATGTTACCTGTGCAAAGAAAACAGACATTTCCCGCATTTAAAAGACAGTTTTCCCTTTGAAACTTTAAAATCGATTTTCTCAAAAACTATAAGCTCTTTTTGCTAATTTTTTTTCCTCTTGTACCCACTCCCAAGGTGCACATATCCTGTAAATTTGGGGTATGTAGCATGTAAGGAGGCTTTACAAAGCACGAAAGTTCGGGTCCCCATTGACTTCCATTATGTTCGGAGTTCGGCGCGAACACCCGAACATCGCGGCCATGTTCAGCGAACGTTCGCGAACCCGAACATCCAGGTGTTCGCCCCAACACTAATCAGTGTACAGATTAGTTTTGACCAGCCAATTTAACTATGTTAAACATTGCTTATCTTACAAAAATCATTTATGACAGTAACTAAAAAACGCTTAATTCGCAATAATGCCACTTAAAGGGCTCTGTCTCGAATTTTGGCTCTTCCTGTACAGTTAGCCTGTACCTATTCATTCCTTGGGCTAGACTTCCTAATACTGCCACTGCTTACTAAGCGCACCCTAGTGGCTGCAGCTCAAACACTTTGAGTTCACCAGGAGAAAAGCGAATATAAATGTTATTTGTCTTTTTGGTAAATTACCAAACTATTACCGAATGTGTGAAACATTTTATGAATTTGGAAAGAAAGTCTAAAATAGCAAATGAAATATTTTAGCAACCTAATATTTTTTTTTTACTGAACAGGTCTTAGTGAAGTGAGCCAATTGTAAGTCTGCCACACATATGTAGAAGATGTTCCTGATCAAATTTAAAAGCCAAATACACCAATAGATAACCATTTTTTTAAGTCACTAAACCGGCTATTACTATTATTAAAGTAATAAACTATTCATCACATTTCTGTCATGTTTTTATGGGCTTTTATGTGCATAGAATGTATGGTAAGGAGTACATTATTCCTGGTATTGTAGCGTTATATGTATAGGAAGAATCAACATTATATAGCTTAACTTCTTATTTATTTGGTTTAGTTTTGGAACAATCAAGAAACTTGCTATATGGGTAAGATTCTGAGCTGAAATAATGCAATATTATTGTGTAGCTGCTGAGAACTGGGAGTTACTACGGTGCTTCAATCCCTCCCTGCAGAATACTGCAAAGTAATAAGCCCAAGCGAGTGAGACTCACAGAGCACTGGAGGTGGGTTTTTATATTTTTATAACTGTATTTCCAATTTTGACTTTTTGAATATAGCAGTTCTGGCTAAGCGTGTGTGCAAGAATGGGATGATGTGTATCACATTGTAAAGAACTGGTTAGTGAAGTCCCTAGTCCCTGGTGTACAGACTATTCTAAGTCATAACTAAGCAGCCCAACTCCAGCCAAAACTTTCTTTTTCCTCTTTTTCTTAGTTTTTTTGATTTTTGTTTTGTTTTTGTTTTTAAAGCAGCAGAGACAGCCATACTTTCCCAGGGAAAAAACACATATAAAAGTAGATGCTTGTTCTACTTAAATTACATACAGTGGGTTGCAAAAGTATTCGGCCCCCTTGACGTTTTCCACATTTTGTCACATTACTGCCACAAACATGAATCAATTTTATTGGAATTCCACATGAAAGACCAACACAAAGTGGTGTACACGTGAGAAGTGGAACAAAAATCATACAGGATTCCAAACATTTTTTTTACAAATGAATAACTGCAAAGTGGTGTGTGCATAATTATTCGGCCCCCTTTGATCTGAGTGCAGTCAGTTATCTATAGTCATTGCCCGATGAGTGCTAATGACTAAACAGAGTGCACCTGTGGGTAATCTAATGTCAGTACAAATACAGCTGCTCTGTGAGGGCCTCAGAGGTTGTCTAAGAGAATATTGGAAGCAACAACACCGTGAAGTCCAAAGAACACACCAGACAGGTCAGGGATCAAGTTATTGAGAAATTGAAAGCATGCTTAGGCTACAAAAAGATTCCCAAAGCCTTGAACATCCCACGGAGCACTGTTCAAGTGATCATTCAGAAATGGAAGGAGTATGGCACAACTGCAAACCTACCAAGACAAGGCCATCCACCTAAACTCACAGGCTGAACAAGGAGAGCGCTGATCAGAAATGCAGTCAAGAGGCCCACGGTGACTCTGGACAAACTGCAGAGATCTACAGCTCAGGTGTGGGAATCTGTCCATAGGACAACTATTAGTCATGCACTGTACAAAGTTGGCCTTTATGGAAGAGTGGCAAGTAGGCTGGCAAGAAGAAAGGCATTGTTAACAGAAAGCATAAGAAGTCCCGTTTGCAGTTTGCCACAAGCCATGTGGGGGACACAGCAACCATGTGGAAGAAGGTGCTCTGGTCAGATGAGACCAAAATGGAACTTTTTGGCCAAAATGCAAAACGCTATGTGTGGCGGAAAACGAACACTGCACATCACTCTGAACACACCATCCCCACTGTCAAATATGGTGGTGGCAGCATCATGCTCGGGGGGTGCATCTCTTCAGCAGGGACAAGGAAGCTGGTCAGAGTTGATGGGAAGATGGATGGAGCCAAATACAGGGCAAACTTGGAAGAAAACTTCTTGGAGACTGCAAAAGACTTGAGAATGAGGCGGATGTTCACCTTCCAGCAGGGCAATGACCCTAAGCATAAAGCCAGGGCAACAATGGAATGGTTTAAAACAAAACACATCTATGTGTTAGAATGGCCCAGTCAAAGTCCAGATGTAAATCCAATCGAGAATCTGTGGCAAGATCTGAAAACTGCTGTTCACAAACGCTGTCCATCTAATCTGACTGAGCTGGAGCTGTTTTGCAAAGAAGAATGGGCAAGGATTTCAGTCTCTAGATGTGCAAAGCTGGTAGAGACATACCCTAAAAGACTGGCAGCTGTAATTGAAGCAAAAGGTGGTTCTACAAAGTATTGACTCAGGGGGCCGAATAATTACGCACACCCCACTTTGCAGTTATTTATTTGTAAAAAAAGTTTGGAATGATGTATGATTTTCGATCCACTTCTCACATGTACACCACTTTGTATTGGTCTTTCACGTGGAATTCCAATAAAATTGATGCATGTTCTGGCAGTAATGTGACAAAATGTGGAAAACTTCAAGGGTGCCGAATACTTTTGCAACCCACTGTATGTATTGTACTGTCCACATTTTGATTTCAGTGATCCTGCCAATCCTGATCTTATTTCCTCCCTTTCACATCTGAGCGGGAATCGTGCAATTCCTGCTCACCGGAAACCGCTAGCGGTTTTTAAAACCGCTTAGCACATGTTATCCTAAAGGCAGTGTTCTCACTACCACAATCGAGGGCGTTTTGCGATTAGCGATAATTGCAAACGTGTTACCTGCAGCGATTCTTGAGCGATCGCGATTAGCATGTATAGAACCGCTAATCTTAATCACTCCCAAAATGCTACTGTGTAGTTTTGCGATTTTAGGTGTGAACGGGGCCTAACTCTTTTTTTTATCCTAGAAACTGCATTGTCATATCTAGCTTGCTTTGTAAACACGTGAGCACAGTATAGAAGCCCTCAGCCAATCATTGAGGAGCAGGAATGTGGGAGGGGAGATAACAAGCTTCCTTCTTCCTGGCAATGTACCAAATAGAGCCAGGCTGACTGAGATAGGATTTATTCCAGCAGACGCTTTCATGATTATATTGGAATGCTTGCACTGCAGGGTTAGGTTGTAGACTGCATGATAAACGGAAAGTAGTGGGTAAATGGAATTTGATATTATGGCTGACAATCTCGCTTTCATAAAATTGGAAAGCCCAAGAACCTGTGTCAGCTTACAAAACATGTATGTTTGTGATAATTCCCCTCAGTTGCTCTCCTTGTGACACCAAGCCAGGAGTGTAACAATAGGTTTCACGACTCCCACCATTGTAGGGTGGCCTGGAGGGTCCACTCCTGAACGTAATGCAAAGTAGCAGCAGAGCATTATACATTACCTACATTACCTCCTTCCCCCGGCAGGCAGGTCCTTCAGAGTTCAAGCGACAAACAGCCAATTACCATCCGGTTTTCATCCCTGTCACATGACCTGCAGGGATGGAAGACTTGTCCCACTGCTGGAAAGAGGTTATATATAATGCTACGCTACCTCTCGGCATTACATACAGGAGCGTGCCACCCCTCCCCCCAGCTGACAGATCTCTGGCATTGTAGTCATGCCAAAGGCTTACATTTTAAAACAGGTAGGCTGCCATAATCTTTTCCACAGTAAACAAAAAAAAGTTGTTTTCAACTTTTCATTAGTTTTCTCCTTACTTGTTGAAGCATCTTACCCACTTCCTGCGTGCACAGTTGCCAGTAGGGGAATTAATAGCGATAAACCCCTTGAACCCCTGAATTAAAGTCTATGGTTTCGGTAGGCCTGGTCTTTGAAGGAGTTATTGCACTTACATTTTTTTTTGTCATGCACATCGAGCCTGATGCAATAAAATCTGTCAGGAAGCGCAATGCAATGTTACCATTAATAGTTCAGGGGGATCGCCAGTCATTAACCCTTAGCGCAACATGGGCTGGTACACATCAGAGCGGTTCTGAAGGTTTTTTTTTAAACGCTTGCAGGGGGAAAACCGCTTGGCTAATGAAAGTGAATGGGATGGTGCACATCAGAGCAGGTCGTTTTTTCCACAAACGCAAACTCAGGGGCTGCAGCATTTTGTGGATTTCTGAGGCGTTTCTGCCTCAATGTTAAAGTATAGGAAAGTGGAAAACAGCTCTGAAAAACGCTAGATCAGAGCTGTTTTCCAGGGGTTTTTGTTACAGAAGCTGTTCAGTAACAGCTTTCTGTAACAACATTTGCAATCTGCTACACCAAACGCTCCAAAAAACGCTAAGCATGTTTACAAAACGTCTCTAAACCTGCCTAGAATTGCTCTGAAAACTGCTTCAAAAACCTCTAACGTTTTGCAGATCTGCTAGAGGTTTTCGGTGTGCACTGGGCCTTTGTGTTACAATAGCACAATACACATTACAGCATTAACACATGTGGCGCTAAGGGTTAATGACGGTGCTTTACCTGTGCCAGTTACAGTAAAACTGCTAGGCGCGAGTTGCACACTGAGCAAGGTAGGATTGCTGAAGTGTAGTTGAAATGCTGACCACAAACGGACAGGTTTTTTTTCACACAATAGAAGATGCATTGTGATAGGATTGCAACACAATGCTGTTGATAAGTTGCATCGTGCTTTAGGAGTGTGGTGTAATGCATACAGTGAAGCATACAGTGCATTGAAAGTATGCTTCACTGCAAACATGCAGGTGGTCTGGTAAATGCATATGCTGTGTGTTATTTTGACGAAACCCACCATACTGTTGATACGTCGAAATGAATGTACCATAAAAATATTCGGAATTTTTATGAATACCATAAGGGTAGACATATGATACTATCCTCGTACAGTATAGGGACTAGATATAACTGTCAAACTTTGCATAAGATGGTTATGGTTTCTGTGATAGTGCGTCAATAGAAAAGGTTGTATGTTGGAGTTCTTCTTTACCAAAAAGTGAAGTCATATGATTAGATATTTTAATGCCCTTAACCAGTTTGTGACAGAGAGTAGTCAATTAATGGGCTGCTAGGCAGGTTTCTGAGCCGAGAGTCCATTAATCTATGTCCTGTGCTGTTTCCCCTGCTACTGCTGCTCTGACAGGATGGGGACCAACTGGGATCTGACTGCTCAGAAATGTGTGATTTAGTCTCAGGCAACTTGCTTCAGCCAAGGAGCTGTCAGCACACAGAAGTATGCAGAGAGTGGCTGGCCAAAGCTGACAAGTAACTTTCCCTCCCATACCAGCTGTATCTAAAGTAAGATACTATTCCACCTATATCTCCTCAGCATAAATCCATCCAAATTAAAAAAAAAAATCTCCCTGCCCAACCCCATAAATAAACCCTTCCAGAATAAAATACTATCCCAGCAATAACTGGTAGTCTCTTAACCAGACTGATGACTTGCATAGGAGGAGCTCAAGAGGCTAGATGGTGCAAAATTAAAAAAAAAAAAAAACCTTGACTCAATAGTCAGCAGATTCACACAATACTTTAAAAAGCGAGATTGTTGGTACCACACATCCACAGACATGTGGGTAAGCCCCTCAGCCAGTGGCAAGGCCAATCAAAATAGAGGGGTCACTACACTAACGGTGGATGCATTTGCATCCTGTACATACAATAGGTGCATCCACATTTGAACATATATCTGATAGGATAAAAAGCCTGATAGCAGATTTTCCTGAGGTCACCCGCAGGGCCATTGGCCCCTAACATCGTGGGGTGCGGTCAGACTTCAGGGGACACCAGCAGAATCTCCCTGTGTCACTGTACTCACTCATCATACACAGCAAATATGGTAGTAGTTCAATCACGCTAAGGACAAAACCACTATCTCCCCTCCATCTCATGTCCCGCTACTATCCTAAACCCACCCAAAATACAGGAAAATGAATACTTACCTATCGGAAATTTTCCTTTCGTGGTGCATTTCCATGGCAGCATACTATGAGTTCTGGCCCCGCCCCTTAGTATGCTGCCATGGACGCACCAGGGAAACAGGAAAATTAATACTTACCTATCGGAAATTTTCCTTTTCTGGTGCATTTCCATGGCAGCATACTAAGGGGCGGGGCCAGAACCCATAGTATGCTGCCATGGAAGCACTAGGGAAAAAAAGTATTTCCCCTCCATCTCATGTCCCACTACTATCCTAAACCCACCCAAAATAAAGAAAAAGCTTTCCAAGCCATCACAAACCCACTCAAACTAAAATACTATTACCCAGGGGCGAATGCTTCCTGCATTCCACCGCTGGAGCATTCTCTCTCTAAGGCCCATATGCAATTCACTTTTTCTCTTGAGTTTTCTCTTAGGTGATATTTTCACAACTTCTCAAAAAGTGCTTTTTAAGCTACTGACAAGCAAGAAAATACTCAAAATACATTTGGTAGCATATTTTCACCAACTTTTGGGTACTTTTTGAATTGTAAAATGCTGAAAAATTAGTTTAAAGAGAAGATAAAAATTATCTCCTAGGAGATAACTCAGGTGAAAAAGTTAATTGCATGTGGGCCATAGTGTCTGACACTACTTCCTGTTTATACAGGAAGTAGCGTGAGGCACTTATAGACCAGACCTCCGCGGTGGATGGAGGTATGAGTTCCTGCTCGCTCTGCAGACACTGACCGGTTGAAGCTAGAGGGGAGTGCTGAGGGGAGAGCCCAAGGTGAGGGGGGGGGGGTTATCCCCCCTCCCTGCCGATGTGTAGCCAAGCTCTCCCCTCATGCTGCAACCCCTACTGCCCCCCAAAACTGCCCTGAATAAATCCTTTACACTTTTACGCTATGTGGAGCACCTTATTTGCCCAAACAGATCTGGATTCTGGAATAGCAATTGGTGGAGTGCCAGCGAGGCTGCGGGGTGGCCAATACCCCGAAGAGAACACGGGCCCTGTAGGCCGCAACATCTGGTGAGTCTTTCCCCGAAGGGGGGGCTATCTTTACTGCAATTTCACCTAGCATTGATGTGCAAGCAAGTTTTTGAGCGCTTATCCATACACACTTAAGACTTTGATCGATGGTACACGCATCTGGGAAGAGCGCTCCCACTGTTATAATCTTGTCCACAATAGACTGATTAGTGGTGCTTCTGCTTGTTAATTTGGACTTTTTACTCGTATATGAACGCAGTATCGGGGTGTTTACTGGTTTACGAGTCTTTCCATGTCACCTCAGAGCAGATAACTTTACCTCGCCCACCTCCTGTCTCTCTGCTGATGAGAGATGGACTCTCTGGCCATATTGATGGGAGCATAGCCACAAGAGCATTTTTGACACGGATCAGGTAATTTCAGTCCCGAGGTAATGAGGTTAGTTTTAGGCACTTAGGGCTGGTGCACACCAGAGCGGTTCTGAAGCTGTTTTTAAAACGCTTTTAGGGGGAAAACCGCTTGGCTAATGAATGTGAATGGGATGGTGCACACCAGAGAGGTTAGTTTTTTCCACAAACGCAAACTCGGGGGCTGCAGCATTTTTTAGATTTCTGAGGCGTTTCTGCCTCAATGTAAAGTATAGGAAAGTGGAAAACAGCTCTGAAAAACGCTAGATCAGAGCGTATTTCCAGGCGTTTTTGTTATAGTAGCTGTTCAGTAACAGTTTTGCTGTAACAATATTTGTAATCTGCTACATAAAAACGCTCTAAAAAACGCTAGGCATGTTTAGAAAATCTCTCTAAACATGCCTAGAATTGCTCTGAAATCTGCTTCAAAAACCTCTAGCGTTTTGCGGATCTGCTAAAGGATTTTGGTGTGCACTGGGCCTCAGAGTGGGTTTAGGGTTAGGCTTTTGGAGGGGGGGGGGATGATCCAGCTCTGTTGAAATGGTATGATGTATAAAGATATGGAACTATCCAGAGGCTTTAAATACACGTTACTGAGATTTAAAATTAACATAAGGGCTCTTTTCCACTAAGAAATGCGATTGTGTTCGCAATCGCGTTTCAATTTCCACCATGTGATTGAGCTTCTATACTCAGTATAGTAGAGCTCAATCGCATCCAAAACGACGATTGCGCTTGTACCAAAATCGGATCGCAATCGGATCGCACTAATGGAAATTACTGCTGCCGTTTCCATTCGTTTAATGTACCTTGCGTTTTGTGATCGGAATCAAAACGCAAATCGCAGGGTAGTGGAAAAAGGCCCTAAAAAGGGCCGTTTTGGATGCAATTGGGCTTTACTATACTGAGATCGCAATTGCATGGTGGAAATTGAAACGCGATTTCATAGTGTAAAAGAGCCCTAAATCACTATAAATCACTACACAAGTATACTTGGAGTCCCAATAACAATTTTACTGCTGGGCTTCCTCACAGGCGGTTTCCCTCCCTTTGCTTGACTAAGAATGATGTAGCCCCATAGCAATAATCATTTCCTCTACATACATTTGTGTATCAGTCTCATTAATGTATTATTAATCAGTCAACATACTCTTCCCTGGGTGTAATCAGTGTGATATATAGAAAATAACTTTCTTATTATGATAGAATAACTAATGCTTACACTGAAACAGCCCCATTCACACACTACAGTACGTTCACATGGAAATAAACTCTATGCCCTGTGAACCTGAAACAAACAAATAAACAAAAAAAAGATGCCTAACTATGGAGAGGAAAGGCTCTGGATAGCCTCAATCCGTCCTGTCATTTCAGCACCGTCTCCTGGTAAAGTTCAGTGGCTGAATACTAGTGATGGTCAAGTAGATGCAAATAAATTCGAGTTGATGCAAATGTATGCAAATGCATGCAGCTTGAAAATGAACCCATCAAATTTTACCTCAGCAGGATTTGATTGGTTCATTTTCAAGCTGTATAAATTTGCATAAAAATTGCATCAACTCAAAGTTATTTGCATCTACCTGACCATCACTACGGAATACCTCTTTGTCCCTCCTTGGGCACCGTTCAGAAGTAGCCCACAGTACTTCCAAGACTGCGCATTCGTACTATGCATGCGCAAGCCCGGGCTCATGCTTGCGCAATACAGTTGAGCCCATCTTCAGAAGTACTTGGGGATGCAAGTACTTCCAAAAGCAACCCCAGGAGGAACAAAGAGATATTCAGCACTGCCAGGCAGTGGCATATCTAGAGGGCTGCTGGCATGGTTAGTGCCATAGGCGCCACAGCACCATGGGCACCTTGCCTGTCTGTGAGCCTTCTCATCATTTGGACCTCAGATCAGAGTAATTCTGTTATTTGGGGGACAAGGCTACGTAATGTATGCATGTAGGTTGCACTTGGCTATTCAATTATTTTATTTTGACACACCTAATTATTTAATTTGCTTATCATGAGTCACCTGGCAAATTAATTGGTATTCCTGAGGCCCAGTATGGTCTTAATCCATATTGGGTGCTCAAGGCATACATTTGAAATCGGCGCCGGTAGACTTGGGCGCAGGATACAGCCGGTATGGCTGATCCTGCTGCTGCACAAGTCCGGCTGTGTTAATTACTATTCCCCCTCCAGGCCGCCACGGATGGTGGGGAAGGATATAATTCGGCTTCCAGCTATTGCTGGAGGCCGAATTATTGTGTTTTAAAAGCAACTTCAGCTCTGCCATCTGATGGTGCCGTTACTCACTGAGCACCGCTATAGCTGTAATTCCTGTTACAGTCTATGGTGGCGCCGGCGTTGCCCAAATCTTCCTGCGCTGAAAAGCACTGCTGAAGTGAATTAGCTGTAATGGTGAGGGGAAAGGTTAGTGTTAGGAGTAAAGAGGGGAAGGTTAGGACCAGAGTGAGAGGTTAGTGCTAGGTGTTAAAAAAACGGAAGGGTAGTGCTAAAATAGAGTACAGAGAAGGAATAAGAAGAGGTAGTTCCTGAAAAGTATCTTCAGCAATACCTTGCGCTAACCTCCCCCCCCCCCCCCCCCACCATAACAAATGTACACAATAAATTATGCTATTTTTAGAGCGGGGGTAATTACATTTTTTGCTATAGGCGCTAAATTACCCTGCTATACCTCTGCTGCCAGGCAACTGGTATTGTTTAAAAATAATAAAATAAATAAATATGGCAGCCTCCATATCACCTTAGGTGTCCTTTAAGAGATAGTATTTCGTCTCGTTGTTTGGTAACGATGTGAATGCATCCTAAGAAAAAATCAACCAACCAGTCAGAAAATCCGATTAATGCAATCACATTTTCAAAAAACGTAAGTACTATAATTATCTTTAACTGTAGAACTGTTCGCTTTTAGTGATGGATGGCATTTTAACTTCCGAGGCCCTTTATAAACTTGACATTTCTTGTTGTGTGAATTTATTCCTCCTGTAAATAATTCATTTTTTAATATTGTGTTCTGCACTATGAATCCTGTCATGCCCACCCAGCAGGTTACAACTTTCAGCATTACAGCGCTCTGTCAATAGGACAGCCAATCACACGTGAATAAAGCAGTCTCTCTAGCCCTGAAGGATTGTCAGAAAGCCGCTCTGCTTGTTCCTGAATCCGGACAATGATTAATATGTGCACTAAAGCATAGGAAACCAAATTTCTTGTAATAAGCGTACTCTATTGAGCTCTGTCATGCAAATTGAACCCTGCATACATTTGTTTCTCCCGTGCAGATCTGAAAATTGTACTGTCCGGCTGCATTTCCACTTGTGCGGTGCGAATCGCCGCGGTAAAAATTCGCATGCGGAAGCGAAATTCGCATGGATGACGATGTATGCGAATTTAACCATGGCACTGCTGGTGTGCTTTTCCATTGTTTCTATGCGAATTCGCATGAAAATTCGCATACCCAAACCTCATGCGAATTTCCTATTAAATACATTGTATGCGATTCGCATAGCGGTATGCGGTATGCGAATTCTGATGGCTCTGCCATACGAATTTTTTCTGCACAGAAAAACGCAAAGGAATCCTGACAAGTGGAAACAGTCCCATTCACTTGTATTGCTATGCGAATTTGCATGCGAAAAACGCAAATGAGCCCTCAATATGGACAAAAAGTATTCTTTGTCTATTTGGGGATTTCAAGGGAACCCGAGGCAGCATACTGGAATCCTAATAGGACCCAGAGGCATGTCCTGTGCACAATGACATGCCTCTGAGTCATTGTATTGCTGCTGCCAGCCCCCCTTGCACTGCACCCCCTTAAAAGATAGCCAGGCTAGCGACAATCGCTTGTCGCTAGTGTTGGGCGAACAGTGTTCGCCACTGTTCGGGTTCTGCAGAACATCACCCTGTTCAGGTGATGTTCGGGTTCGGCCGAACACCTGATGGTGTTCAGCCAAACTGTTCGGCCATATGGCCGAACTAAGAGCGCATGGCCGAACGTTACCCGAACGTTCGGCTATCGCTGTGATTGGCCGAACGGGTCACGTGTAGTGTTGGGCGAACATCTAGATGTTCGGGTTCGGGCCGAACTCCGAACATAATGGAAGTCAATGGGGACCCGAACTTTCGTGCTTTGTAAAGCCTCCTTATATGCTACATACCCCAAATTTACAGGGTATGTGCACCTTGGGAGTGGGTACAAGAGGAAAAAAAAATTAGCAAAAAGAGCTTATAGTTTTTGAGAAAATCGATTTTAAAGTTTCAAAGGGAAAACTGTCTTTTAAATGCGGGAAATGTCTGTTTTCTTTGCACAGGTAACATGCTTTTTGTCGGCATGCAGTCATAAATGTAATACATATAAGAGGTTCCAGGAAAAGGGACCGGTAACGCTAACCCAGCAGCAGCACACGTGATGGAACAGGAGGAGGGTGGCGCAGGAGGAGAAGGCCACGCTTTGAGACACAACAACCCAGGCCTTGCATGAGGACAAGAAGCGTGCGGATAGCAATTTGCATTTTGTCGCCATGCAGTCATAAATGTAATACAGATGAGAGGTTCAATAAACAGGGACCGGAAACGCTAACCCATCACAGATGTTCATTGTTCATGTTACTTGGTTGGGGTCCGGGAGTGTTGCGTAGTCGTTTCCAATCCAGGATTGATTCATTTTAATTTGAGTCAGACGGTCTGCATTTTCTGTGGAGAGGCGGATACGCCGCCGATCTGTGACGATGCCTCCGGCAGCACTGAAACAGCGTTCCGACATAACTCTGGCTGCCGGGCAAGCCAGCACCTCTATTGCGTACATTGCCAGTTTGTGCCAGGTGTCTAGCTTCGATACCCAATAGTTGAAGGGTGCAGATGGATTGTTCAACACAGCTACGCCATCTGACATGTAGTCCTTGACCATCTTCTCCAGGCGATCGGTGTTGGAGGTGGATCTGCACGCTTGCTGTTCTGTGTGCTGCTGCATGGGTGTCAGAAAATGTTCCCACTCCAAGGACACTGCCGATACCATTCCCTTTTGGGCACTAGCTGCGGCTTGTGTTGTTTGCTGCCCTCCTGGTCGTCCTGGGTTTGCGGAAGTCAGTCTGTCGGCGTACAACTGGCTAGAGGAGGGGGAGGATGTCAATCTCCTCTCTAAAGTCTCCACAAGGGCCTGCTGGTATTCTTCCATTTTGACCTGTCTGGCTCTTTCTTCAAGCAGTTTTGGAACATTGTGTTTGTACCGTGGATCCAGAAGGGTATAAACCCAGTAATTGGTGTTGTCCAGAATGCGCACAATGCGTGGGTCGCGTTCAATGCAGTCCTAGGCCGAAGAGGTCATAGCCTAGGGTCACAAAACCTGTTTATTTGGGCAATTTCAATGGTGGCGAGTCTGACGTACATAAATCGCAGCAATGGCCGTTAGCAACGTCTGAATCTCACGAAATGTCTCATGCAGGTAGAAGACATATTGTTAGACTTGGGCTCCAAAGATGGGTTCCCTACATCTCTGCAAACCAGAGTTACAGGGCTCCAAATTTGGTAAAATCCCCCATAGGCTTTCATTGGGCCTCCTATTTACAGTTCCAAAATCTCACATCTTTTCAAAGGGCAATTACTCAGCAGTGGCAAATTTTCTAGCATTGTAGGGACCCTTAGGGGGAACATGACTGGTGAGTTTCGGGCCCCTAGGCCAAAGAGGTCATAGCCTAGGGTCACAAAAACCTGTTTATTTGGGCTATTTCAATGGTAGTGATGGTGACGTACATAAATCGCAGCAATGGCCGTTAGCAAAGTCTGAATCTCACGAAATGTCTCATGCAGGTAGAAGACATATTGTTAGACTTGGATTCCAAAGATGGGGTCCCTACATCCGGAGCAGTGCTTTTCAGCGCTGCTAGCTTTGGGCGCAGCCAGCGCCGCCATAGACTGTAATAGGAATCAGTCTATAGCGGCGCTCAGTGAGGAAGGTCGGCTCCGTCAGAAGACGGAGCCGAAGTTGTTTAAAAAACACAATAATTCGGCCTCCAGCAATCGCTGGAAGCCGAATTATTTCATTCCCCCACTATCCATGTCGGCCTGGAGGGGGAATAGTAATTAAAACGCCCCGGACTTGTGCAGAAGCAGGACCAGCCATTTAACAGCTGGATCCTGCGCCCAAGTCTACCAGCGCCGTATTCAAATGTACGCCCCTACATCTCTGCAAACCAGAGTTACAGGGGTCCAAAATTGGTAAAATCCCCCATAGGATTTCATTGCCTCCCTATTTCACTTTCCAAAATCTCACATCTTTTCAAAGGGCAATGGCTCAGCAGTACCAAATTTTCTAGCATTGTAGGGACCCTTAGGGGGATCATGACTGGTGAGTTTTGCCACTGCTGAGCCATTGCCCTTTGAAATGGTGTGAGATTTTGGAACGGTAAATAGGAGGCCCAATGAAAGCCTATGGGGGATTTTACCAATTTTGGACCCCTGTAACTCTGGTTTGCAGAGATGTAGGGACCCCATCTTTGGAATCCAAGTCTAACAATATGTCTTCTACCTGCATGAGACATTTCGTGAGATTCAGACTTTGCTAACGGCCATTGCTGCGATTTATGTACGCCACCATCACTACCATTGAAATAGCCCAAATAAACAGGTTTTTGTGACCCTAGGCTATGACCTCTTCGGCCTAGGGGCCCGAAACTCACCAGTCATGTTCCCCCTAAGGGTCCCTACAATGCTAGAAAATTTGGTACTGCTGAGCCATTGCCCTTTGAAAAGATGTGAGATTTTGGAAAGTGAAATAGGGAGGCAATGAAATCCTATGGGGGATTTTATCAATTTTGGACCCCTGTAACTCTGGTTTGCAGAGATGTAGGGACCCCATCTTTGGAATCCAAGTCTAACAATATGTCTTCTACCTGCATGAGACATTTCGTGAGATTCAGACGTTGCTAACGGCCATGGCTGAGATTTATGTACGCCACCATCACTACCATTGAAATAGCCCAAATAAACAGGTTTTTGTGACCCTAGGCTATGACCTCTTCGGCCTAGGGGCCCGAAACTCACCAGTCATGTTCCCCCTAAGGGCCCCTACAATGCTAGAAAATTTGGTACTGCTGAGCCATTGCCCTTTGAAAAGATGTGAGATTTTGGAAAGTGAAATAGGGAGGCAATGAAATCCTATGGGGGATTTTACCAATTTTGGACCCCTGTAACTCTGGTTTGCAGAGATGTAGGGACCCCATCTTTGGAATCCAAGTCTAACAATATGTCTTCTACCTGCATGAGACATTTCGTGAGATTCAGACTTTGCTAACGGCCATTGCTGCGATTTATGTACGCCACCATCACTACCATTGAAATAGCCCAAATAAACAGGTTTTTGTGACCCTAGGCTATGACCTCTTCGGCCTAGGGGCCCGAAACTCACCAGTCATGTTCCCCCTAAGGGTCCCTACAATGCTAGAAAATTTGGTACTGCTGAGCCATTGCCCTTTGAAAAGATGTGAGATTTTGGAAAGTGAAATAGGGAGGCAATGAAATCCTATGGGGGATTTTACCAATTTTGGACCCCTGTAACTCTGGTTTGCAGAGATGTAGGGACCCCATCTTTGGAATCCAAGTCTAACAATATGTCTTCTACCTCCATGAGACATTTCGTGAGATTCAGACGTTGCTAACGGCCATTGCTGAGATTTATGTACGCCACCATCACTACCATTGAAATAGCCCAAATAAACAGGTTTTTGTGACCCTAGGCTATGACCTCTTCGGCCTAGGGGCCCGAAACTCACCAGTCATGTTCCCCCTAAGGGCCCCTACAATGCTAGAAAATTTGGTACTGCTGAGCCATTGCCCTTTGAAAAGATGTGAGATTTTGGAAAGTGAAATAGGGAGGCAATGAAATCCTATGGGGGATTTTACCAATTTTGGACCCCTGTAACTCTGGTTTGCAGAGATGTAGGGACCCCATCTTTGGAATCCAAGTCTAACAATATGTCTTCTACCTGCATGAGACATTTCGTGAGATTCAGACTTTGCTAACGGCCATTGCTGCGATTTATGTACGTCACCATCACTACCATTGAAATAGCCCAAATAAACAGGTTTTTGTGACCCTAGGCTATGACCTCTTTGGCCTAGGGGCCCGAAACTCACCAGTCATGTTCCCCCTAAGGGTCCCTACAATGCTAGAAAATTTGCCACTGCTGAGTAATTGCCCTTTGAAAAGATGTGAGATTTTGGAACTGTAAATAGGAGGCCCAATGAAAGCCTATGGGGGATTTTACCAAATTTGGAGCCCTGTAACTCTGGTTTGCAGAGATGTAGGGAACCCATCTTTGGAGCCCAAGTCTAACAATATGTCTTCTACCTGCATGAGACATTTCGTGAGATTCAGACGTTGCTAACGGCCATTGCTGCGATTTATGTACGTCAGACTCGCCACCATTGAAATTGCCCAAATAAACAGGTTTTGTGACCCTAGGCTATGACCTCTTCGGCCTAGGACTGCATTGAACGCGACCCACGCATTGTGCGCATTTTGGACAACACCAATTACTGGGTTTATACCCTTCTGGATCCACGGTACAAACACAATGTTCCAAAACTGCTTGAAGAAAGAGCCAGACAGGTCAAAATGGAAGAATACCAGCAGGCCCTTGTGGAGACTTTAGAGAGGAGATTGACATCCTCCCCCTCCTCTAGCCAGTTGTACGCCGACAGACTGACTTCCGCAAACCCAGGACGACCAGGAGGGCAGCAAACAACACAAGCCGCAGCTAGTGCCCAAAAGGGAATGGTATCGGCAGTGTCCTTGGAGTGGGAACATTTTCTGACACCCATGCAGCAGCACACAGAACAGCAAGCGTGCAGATCCACCTCCAACACCGATCGCCTGGAGAAGATGGTCAAGGACTACATGTCAGATGGCGTAGCTGTGTTGAACAATCCATCTGCACCCTTCAACTATTGGGTATCGAAGCTAGACACCTGGCACAAACTGGCAATGTACGCAATAGAGGTGCTGGCTTGCCCGGCAGCCAGCGTTATGTCGGAACGCTGTTTCAGTGCTGCCGGAGGCATCGTCACAGATCGGCGGCGTATCCGCCTCTCCACAGAAAATGCAGACCGTCTGACTCAAATTAAAATGAATCAATCCTGGATTGGAAACGACTACGCAACACTCCCGGACCCCAACCAAGTAACATGAACAATGAACATCTGTGATGGGTTAGCGTTTCCGGTCCCTGTTTATTGAACCTCTCATCTGTATTACATTTATGACTGCATGGCGACAAAATGCAAATTGCTATCCGCACGCTTCTTGTCCTCATGCAAGGCCTGGGTTGTTGTGTCTCAAAGCGTGGCCTTCTCCTCCTGCGCCACCCTCCTCCTGTTCCATCACGTGTGCTGCTGCTGGGTTAGCGTTACCGGTCCCTTTTCCTGGAACCTCTTATATGTATTACATTTATGACTGCATGCCGACAAAAAGCATGTTACCTGTGCAAAGAAAACAGACATTTCCCGCATTTAAAAGACAGTTTTCCCTTTGAAACTTTAAAATCGATTTTCTCAAAAACTATAAGCTCTTTTTGCTAAAAAAAATGTTCTCTTGTACCCACTCCTAAGGTGCACATACCCTGTAAATTTGGGGTATGTAGCATGTAAGGAGGCTTTACAAAGCACAAAAGTTCGGGTCCCCATTGACTTCCATTATGTTCGGAGTTCGGGTCGAACACCCGAACATCGCGGCCATGTTCGGCCTGTTCGGCCCGAACCTGAACATCTAGATGTTCGCCCAACACTACTTGTCGCTAGACTGCTTTATTTATGTGAGGCTTGTCAATCAGCCTCCTAGCAATAGCATCTCTCCCCCGATAACATGCTTCCCCCCGCCTCTATTAGCTTCCCCCAATACGAAGCCAGGCCTCGACCCAGGAGTACTTCCTTGGTCACGGCTTGGCTTCAGGGCCAGAGCTGGTCCCGAAAAGGTTAAACTGCAGCCAGAAGGAACTCAGTGGCTAAGCTGATAGGAGCTTGAATTGTCGACAAAGCATACCGATTTATCACCTGTAAGTACTGGGCACTATTTTTTTTTACTTCACAAATTGCATGTAGTCTAGACTAGAGCCTCTTGAGCTGTGTTTGCTGGGCAGAAAACAATATTTTTACACACTTATTCAGCATTTTAATGAACATTTAACAACTTTTTTCATTATTACTGCCACAATACTGCACTATTTTACCAACCTTTATTTGCACTTTTAATTAATTAACTTTTTGTGAATGTGTAAAAAAATGGTAATTACCGCTTTTGGTAATTTTTCATCACAGATGACTTTACTGCACATGGTATGTGAATGGAGTCCTTCAGCATAGAAGGACTAAAAATTTGACTTCGGGCCCTTTTCCACTTGCAATCGCTAGTGCTTGTTCTAAATGCTAGCAATTGCGATTCAGGATATTGCTTTTTTTTCCGGCGATTTTGCTATGCAATGCACTACATAGCAAAATCATGGTAAAAATCACTTGGAGTCGCAATCGCGCTTTGGGAAAAATCGAGTAGTGGAAATCACCTAACACGATTCCTATGTTATTTAGCAAACCCTAGTGATTTAAAAATCGCTAGCGATTTGCGAATTTGCGATTCAGCGATTCAGCATCGCAATCGCCGCAAGTGGAAAAGGGCCCTTCGGGCCCATTCACACTTGAACGTTTTGCCGGCGATTTCAGCAAAACTCTCAAACACTAGCGCTTTTGAAAGCGCTAATGTAATGAAACCCTATGGGTCCGTTCTTACTTGGGCAATTTGCGGCGAGGTACTTATCCGTTAGCCGGGCGCATCCTCTAAGTGGCGACAAAACTCCACCAGAGTTACATCTTTCCCTACTATCCATGTCAGCCTGGAGGGGGAATAGTAATTAGCGCCACCTGCCAGATGCGCCACCGCTAACGGATAAGTACCGCCGGCGATTAGCGTGGAATCGTGAAACGCAAACACGTTGCCTGCACCATTTTCAGGCGATTTCCCGGCGATCGTGTTTCAGTGCTATAGAAGCGCTAAACACCATTGCGGAAAAAGCGCAGCAGTGTTCAGTGATTTTTCCACTGAAAAATTACTCACGCAAAACGCCGGCGGTAAGCACCAGCGTTTTGCGCTTTAAAGTGTGAATGGGCCCTAAAGGTGGATCTCTTTCTCAACAGAAGGCAGAATTTCTGTGGGCAGATCAGAAACTTTGGAGATGGTTAATCAGGTTTGGAAACAATTAATTACCTAACAGCTGATCACCTGACAGGTATCACTCATTGGCCTTCTGAATCTGAGCCTGATTAGTCCTCCTGTTCCTTCACTCATTACAGAGCAAGAAGAAGGCAGAGATCACACTTGGGTCTGCAGAAACCCCAGACAGCTTTCCCGGAAGCATTTTGCTGCTTGATATGTGCTTCTTGTGTGTATTTTAACACCTGTCTACTTTCTAACCAGTGATTACAAAGGAATTACATGCCTTCTGAGGAAAAGTAGTGCATGTTGTATATATTCATTCAATGCTATGCAGAGTTGCAGATGACTCTTTAAAACATTACAGCCCAAAAAAACACTGCATGCGGTTTTGCATTGCTGCAAAACGCTGCCGAACTGCACAAGTGTGATCCTTGACAATCTACTAGCCTGCCGCTCAACTTCTGAGGAGTACCAAACTATGAGATTGACTCATTAGGCTGCGCTGCTTGATGTGAGGAGAGCGAGGTGTGCCATATCACTCTCACCTCGAGCTCATTTTAAAGCACTGAGCTGCTGTCAGTGCAATAGATCTACTGTTTGTCTTGTGATCAATCAGCTGCTATCTTACTCGACAATAGACTTTTAGGTCTGGAACCCACTGCAAAACGCAATCTCTAATCGCAAGTGCTAGCATTTTGTATGAGCAGTTTGTAAGCGGTTTAATGAGCGTTTTAGGGAGAAATTTCAAAAAGTGTATCAATTTGCCAGCGGTTGTGTAGCGATTAGCATTTTAAAGTCTTATTGGTCCTTTCAATTTTGTTACAGTGTGTACTAACTTGAAACCGCTAGCAAAATTGCTCCGTGCAGGTTTTGCTAAGCGATTACGCCAGTGCTTATATACTTTAAATTCAAGTGCTAACGCTCCCAAAATGCTGCATGTCCTGTGTTTGTGATTTTTCTAATCGCAATCGCTCCAGTGGAAGTTGCCCCATCCATTTACATTAGCTGAGCATTTTTACAAAATGCTAGCGTTTTCAAACGCTCCCTAAACGCTCAAAAAAATCGCCCTTGTGGGTTCCAGCCCTCAAGCTGTGGAAATACAAAATGGCTGCTGGTCGATGGCCTAATACATAAATACCATCTTAAAGGGAACCTAAATTGAGAAGGATATGGATTTTTTCTTTTAAAATAATACCAGTTGCCTGAGACTCCTGCTGATCCTGTGTCTCTAAGTCCTCCTTTCCACGAGCTGTGTGCTTAGTAAGCAGTTACCAGGCAGCAGTAAGCAGTTGTCATGCAGCAACAAGCAGTTACCAGGCAGCAGTAAGCAGTTGAGAGATTGAGAGGCATTTCACTGCCTATCAACAGTTCGTGGAAAGGCGGCCTAATACGTTAAGCCAGAAACGCCTCTAGCCATTTTGTCACTCCAGGAGAGAAAACCTGTGGTGCCACCCAACCGCCCCCCCCCCCTCCCCTCCTCGTGGTGGCCCCACCCCATGAAAATCATAATGTGGCAGCGTTTCACTAAAAAATAATCATAATGCGGCAATCTTTAGCCATAAAATAATCGTAATGTGGCAGCGTTTCACCAGAAAATTATCGTAATGCAGCAATATGCATAATGGGGTGGGGGAGGTAATGAAATTACAGGTATCCCAATTAAAACAAAAACCAAATGCAATTACAGTATATCCAAAATACAAATTTATTAAGTCTAGAAATCTACCTACAAACATTAAAAACGCTATGAGATGGCCATCCCCTCACGCAGACCAACACCACACAACTGGCCAGTAAACCTTCCAACAATTGTGGGTTCACACTAGATGGTAAGACCATAAGGCCTGGAACCCACTGAAATCAGCAAACGCGAAACGCAACCGCTAGCGTTTTGTCTGAGCGGTTTGCAAGCGGATTCATGTGCGTTTTCGGGCACGTTTTGCAACATTGTATGTTTTCGCTCAGCGGTTGCAGTGCATAGCAAAATCGCAAACGCTATCGCCGGGAAAAAAAGGATTTTGCTGAATCGCTAGCGTTTGCAAGTGGAAAAGGGCCCTAAATGTCACATTATGACATCAAACAAGCTAATGAACAATTTAACTATAGTGTAGTGATATAGAAGGGGTTAATCACTGAACAGCTTATCACTGTGTACCCACACTTGGCCCAGCAGCACTGCAGCAACCACTCTAACTGTCACACTATGAGACATCAATCAAGCTAATTAACGATTTAACCATAGAGTAGTGAAGGGGTTAATGAACAGCTTTAGGTTTATAACTGTGTACGTAGGGCACCAGCATCGGAGCATGCCTCTCATTGTGCATTCAGCAAGCCAGGATGATCTGTCTCATCATGGCAGCCCTCCTTACTATACAGGGAGGCTGGCCAGTGTTCCTTTATGTGATTGGGTGCCAGGGCTTAGGCTGGGAGGCCTCTGATTGGCTCAATGAGGTCAGGTGGTGCCGGCCAGGGTTCCCCTCTGTGATTGGTTGCTAGGGCTTCTGCTGGGAGCCCTCTGATTGGCTCCAGGTTATCACCTTAGTTACAGAATTTCGGATGCGGATATCCGCGGTATGTGCCCAACTACCCGCAGATGGCTATCTGGATTTGGGCCCAGCTATCCGGAATCCGGATCCGGTCGGATAGGCATATAAAGTTTGGATATCCGGGTTACCCGGATATCCTGAATCCTGAGGAGCAGCACTGTATACTGTATTGCTGTACACAGTCCATCATCTCTTCAGCTTTGCTATCTTTCTCTCCCTGTCTTTATCTCCAGGCTCCTGTCAGCTCTATCACTGTGTGATCTCCAGTGTTCTCTCTCCTTTCCTTACTGCTTTACTTTTCTTTCTGCCTGTTTATCTCTTTTCATGTCAGCTGCCACTGTTTCCATCTTCTCTCAGCTTCTCACACAGTGCCTCATATCTCACAGCTTCAGCATCTTCACAGCTATCAAAAAACTGCAACACCACAGCTCTAGCCGCCTCAGACCGGTTTCTTAAACTGCCACTCCGCACTGAGCATGCTCAAAAATAAGCCATCCACAGCCACAAGCCATCCAAAGTCATCCACAGGCTCTCTGTGTCCTCCCCCTGGAGGCGGGTTCTCTTTCCCTCACAGCTCTGGTTCCGCCTCCTCTGCAGCTGGTGACCATTTTGGATACTGGCTGTCCACTCTCTCTTGCCAGCAGCAGTTTCCAGGCTGCAGCTTCCGGCCAGGCACAATTGCCTGTGTGTGTCTGAGCAGTGACACACATACAGGCTACATTGGCTCATGCACAATTCATAGGACACAATGAATACCTCTGATCAATTCAATGCAGGCAAAGTGGAATACATTTAAACTATATATACTACTTTACATACTGCATGGTGACCAACAATGAAAGTTTAATATGACACATGCAAAGCTTGCTGCTTATTCAGGTGTGTGTGTGTGTGTGTGTGTGTGTGTGTGTTTTTTTTTATCTGCAACCCTGAGGATTTCGGAAATCAAAATGTCCTACTTTTAAAGAATGACACAATAAAAATATTTTACAGTTTCAATATAAAACTGTCTAAGTGAACTACTTATCATGCCAAATGGTTGATTATTTTGGCCATCCCTCAAATTAGAAGTGGTTGCTTTATCTGTGACATTTCCTGGAGTTGCATTCACAGTCCCTCAACAGTAAATATTGCTTTCAACGACATGTCAGCTCAGTGATGAAAAAGGGCAGGATTTATGTATTTCTGTCCAGAGGCTCTCTGTGGTGCTGTGCAGTGCTTTCCAGGAGAGGCACACAGTCAAGTGTTTCAACGCCATGCTTGTGTTGATGCGCTGTAACTTTTCCCTACAATCTCCATTCATCTTCTTCTACTGATCTGTCTCAGCTTAATCACGAAAAAATAATACCGCTTTGTGCTCTGCTTGGAAAATAAAATAAAAAAAATGAATTGCTCTGTTCATTACAAAGCTAAATGGCAGGCACATCAAATTCATTGTTTACCACACGCAAGAGTTTGATTCGGTGGCAAAAGATTCTGATTTCTTTTTTTTAACATTTCTGATGTTATTCCCATCATCATTTAGAAACAATCTCAGTATGTATTCTTTGTAAGGACATCACAAATTATGTGAGAAAATTACAGTGTCCTACGGTTCTCCCCTGATTGGGCTCAAATACATTGACCCAATGCAACCCTAATTAAACAGGACATTGTCATATATGTACTGAATGATTGGTGTCTATGTCAAAAGAAGACCAAAGATCTATAAAGACAGCGGAAAAGAAAATGATTGATAACCTGGAGCAGTTTTCCCAGAGCAGCCAATTAGAAGTCTTGCAGTGGCGTCCCTACCATGGGGCGGCCAGGAGCGCTCCGCTCCGGGTGTCAGCTCCAGGGGGGGTGTCATCAAGGCCTCCCCAGAAGCCTTGATGACACAGGAGGGGAAGCAGCGCTGAAGGAGGGGTGGCAGCGTCGGCGGGGAGGGGGGAAATACCCCCCCACATCTCCCTCACCTGGGTCCCCTCCTTCGGCGCTTCCCCTCCACGGGCGCCGGCAACGGGCACTGTCAGGGCGGCTGATAGCCGCCCTCAGTTTACCCGAGCAGGGCTACGGGAAGATGGCCGCCGAAGCCCGCACAGGAGACAAAAATAGACGGCAAGATGGCCGCCGACGCCATCTTGCCGTCTATTTTTGTCTCCAGTGCGGGCTTCGTTGGCCATCTTCCCGTAGCCCTGCACTGATGACGCAGCAGGAGACGGTGCGGGACATTCAAGAGGAGCTGCGGAGGCTGCCTGGGATTCGGAAGAGAGGTTTCATCTGCAGGTAAGTGAATGGTTTTTTTTTCTTTTACAGGTGCACCGGCCCGGCCACCCACCGCTGCTGCCCACCACCTACCCACCACTGCTGCCCACCTACCCACCAGGCTACCCACCGCTGCTGCCCACCTACCCACCACTGCTGCCCACCTACCCACCAGGCTACCCACCGCTGCTGCCCACCTACCCACCGCTGCTGCCCACCTACCCACCACTGCTGCCCACCTACCCACCAGGCTACCCACCGCTGCTGCCCACCTGCCCACCACTGCTGCCCACCTGCCCACCACTGCTAGCAGGCTACCCACCACTGCTGCCCACCTACCCACCGCTGCTGCCCACCTACCCACCACTGCTGCCCACCTACCCACCAGGCTACCCAGCAGGCTACCCACCGCTGCTGCCCACCTACCCACCACTGCTACCCACCTACCCACCACTGCTGCCCACCTACCCACCACTGCTGCCCACCTACCCACCAGGCTACCCAGCAGGCTGCCCACCTACCCACCAGGCTACCCAGCAGGCTGCCCACCTACCCACCACTGCTGCCCACCTACCCACCACTGCTACCCAGCAGGCTGCCCACCTACCCACCAGGCTACCCAGCAGGCTGCCCACCTACCCACCACTGCTGCCCACCTACCCACCACTGCTACCCAGCAGGCTGCCCACCTACCCACCACTGCTACCCAGCAGGCTGCCCACCTACCCACCACTGCTGCCCCCCTACCCACCAGGCTACCCACCATGCTACCCACCTACCCACCACTGCTGCCCACCTACCCACCAGGCTACTCAGCAGGCTGCCCACCTACCCACCACTGCTGCCCCCCTACCCACCACTGCTACCCAGCAGGCTGCCCACCTACCCACTAGGCAATCAGGCTGCTCACCCTTAACCACCTACCCACCAGGCTATCAGCTTGCCAACACTCAAATCTGCTACCGATATTGTGTATTTTGTGGTCAGATCTGCTACCGACATTGTGTATTTTGTGGTCAGATTAACTGCCGACATTGTGTATTTTGTGGTCAGTTTAACTACCGTCATTGTGTATTTTGTGGTCAGTTTAACTACCGTCATTGTGTATTTTGTGGTCAGTTTAACTACCGTCATTGTGTATTTTGTGGTCAGTTTAACTACCGATATTGTGTATTTTGTGGTGAAATCTGGTGCTGACATTGTGTATGTTCTGGTCAAATCTACCGCAAGATTGAATGATTTTTTTCTGGTCAAATCTGCCGACATGATTGAATGTATTTTCTTGTGAAATCTGCTCACATAACGTGTAATGTCTGGTGAAATGTTCTCGCATTACGTGTATTTTATGTTGAAAGCTTCTGACATTTTGTGTATTTTCTGGAGAAAAGCTGCGCAATGATGTGAATTTTCTGGAGAAAGGTTGACTAAAACTTGGGTGCACTTTTAAATTAGCTCCGCCCCATCCGGTCATAGCCACGCCCATTTTTTCGCCGCCAGGTGGTGGACCGTGGGTGGGGGGGTGTCTTTCAATACCTAGCACCGGGTGTCAAATGCCCTAGGTACGCCACTGAAGTCTTGGCTTATTTTCAGTAGCTTTCATCTGATTGGTTGTTCTAAGCAGCTGCTTCTCAGATGCTCCAGTTTGTATTTTGATAAATCAGGTTCACATGAAAGCATAATAGCAGCATGTTTGGTTTTGATTGGTAGGATTGGGTAACAACGAAGTGACTTCTGATCTTCTTATACTTCGGCTATGCAATGGTATTTTTGTCAGTGTTTTCAGCCCCTTTCTCTTCTCAGCCACTTAATTCAAATGGTTCCAGCAGGGGCATATGTGGGTAATATAGCGTCTATGGCAAAGACTGAAATTGCACCCCCCTAAAAAAACAACAACAACAAAAAAACTGCATACTTTATCGTGTACATTTGTTATGGTTGTGGGTTTTTTTTTTTTAGCTCAGGATATTGCTGAAGTTACATTTCTGGAAATGTCTCTTCTTATTCCCTCTCTGTACTCTATTTTAACGCTGACTTTTCCCACTTTTAACACCTAGCACAGCCTCCCACTCCGGTCCTAACCTTCCTCTCTTTACTCTTAACACTTCCCCCCCCCCCTCCACTTCTAACACTCACCTTTCCCCTCAACATTACAGCTAATTTAATTCAGCACCAGATATGGATTAAGACCATAATGGGTCCCAGGAATACCAATTAATTTGCCAGGTGCCTCATGGAAAGAAAACAAATTTAGTAGGCAAGTGCGTCACAATAAAATAATTAAATAGCAAAGCGTGTCCCTCATACATACATACATAGATTAAGTACCCATGTTCCCCAAATAACAAAATTGATCAGATGTGAGGTCCAAGTGACGGGAAGACACGGGGCAGGCATGGCGGTGCAGCAAAGGGCAGGCATGGCGCCCATGGCACAAGCCATTCCTGCACCACTCTAGGAAGGCCACTGGATACCAGTGAAAATTATCACACAACTGAGGAATTCTGGCTACTGTAGACATGACTCACCCATGAATTGTTATGTTTTACTACCCGCTGTACAGGAGGACAATCCTGGATACTTCAGTTGAGCTCACACTAGGGCCCATATGTAATTGACTTTTTCTCCTGAGTTTTCTCCTAGGTGGTATTTTCAAAACTTGTCAATAAAATACCAAGCAAGCAAGAAAATACTATTATTATTTTAAATTCAGGGCCTATACGCAATATCAACCTTTTCTTTTGAGTTTTCTCCTAGGTGATATTTTCACAACTAGTTAATAAAATGCATTTAAACCATAAACAAGAAGGAAAATACTCAAAATAAATTGCGTGGTATTTTTTCACCTGCTTTTTGGTACTTGTTCAGTTGCAACGTGCTCAAATTTTTTTTAAAGAGTAGATGGAAAATGTCCTCCTAGGAGAAGACTCAGGAGAAAAAGTCAATTACATACGGGCCCAGGAGCCCTATGTAATTCACCTTGATGAGGCGAAGATGTTGAGGGACCCTAAGCACCTCATGGGGTTGGAGGAAGCCCCTTGTTGGCCCACACACCCCATCTCAGGTTTCCTTTAACTGTTTGAATGCTGTTCTGATACCATTTGTTTTCTGGTAGTACGTTTATGGCTGTAAATAATCTTTTACCTATAGCAAAGAAGAAATGCAGAGTGTTATACCACTTTAAATAGACGCCTTGTACTTGAGTTATGCCTCTACTCTCTGCAGGAAATATCCCTGCGCAGCTCTGGTTGACTGGAAAGAAAGTAAGCAAAATGTCTGTATGTAGCTGGAGTCAGGTGGAAGAAAAGTGTAACTACAGTGCACACGTCTTCACTTGTGATCAATAAGCGTAATAATCAAACTTCATCCGATTTTCAGTCTTGTAAAACGATCAGAGTGAACTCTATAAAGAATATTGGAACTGTCAGAATTGCATTGTGAAATAGTAATGAAATATGAGGGTTAGATTTCATTCCTCTTTGAACAGTTACAAAAAGAGGAATTCAATGTTACATCCTCTTGAAATCTGTGCTAAGATGTTCTTTGCTTTTGTAGTCTATCTGTGTGACCTGTATAGCCTATTTGTCCTTGGCCGGAGGTAACACTTGTCAGTCTTTCAGAGGAAATGTCTGTCTTTTAAAAAATAAAAATAAAAATGTATTCCCTTTAGACCGCTTGTAGAGCTGAATGGAGAAGTATTTTTGCAATGTAATTTCAGCCAATGTAAGTTTGTTATTATTTTACAACGGTGTCTGTATAACACTACCTGTATAAATGCATCACATACAGCACAGGCATTTAATTTATTGATAGGCCCACCTAAATGATAGATACAGTAGATCAGGGGTGACCATATTTTTTTAGGCCAAGTGCCTAAACACTGCCAATATTGTTGTTCTTGAGAGTGCTAGGGGGCGAACTAGCAAAATTAAACAACAATTTTGCTCATTGCCGTTAAGTACACTATGCCTGTAACGTTTTGTCAAATAAAGATTTCCATGGGAAATAACCAATATGCTGTGTGCAGCTAGCACAGTGGCAGCTGCTAATTGGTGTCTCTTACTGCTGCTGGTGTAGTGGTGCCTGCTAATCCGTGGCTGCTACAGTTACAGTGGTGGCTGATAACCTACAGTCAAAGGGGGAGGCAGAGTGGTAACACAAGGTGGCCACTGCACGCAGCTACATCCTGCAGGCCACATGGAAGTAACAACTGTAGAGAGCTTTGGGGGCCACCAGGAAAGGCCCAGTGGCCTGCATGTGGCCTCCAGGCCTGACTTTGAACATGCTAGATGATAAATCTCTCAAGTCATCTCTTTTCTCTGCATTTCTCCATGCTCCTATATGCCTAGTTTAAAGAGAACCTGTAACAAAAAAAAGTTCTCCTGGGGGGTACTCACCTCGGGAGGGGGAACCCTCCGGGTCCCAATGAGGCTACCCCCACCCCTGTAGCTGCAGGCAGTCCAGCGCTGGCTCCCCCAAAGTGTCTGGCAATCCTCCCTTGACAAGCCTGACAAGCACTGATAAGCGCTGATTTATTTACCTTTCCTGGCTCCAGCGGGGGAGCTGTTGTGGCTCTCTGCACGTAGATAGGCGGAAATAGCAGATCTCTGTTGGGCCCGCTTTACTGCGCAGGCGCAGGAGACTTGCGCCTGTGCAGTAGATCAGGCCCACAGCAATCGGCTATTTCAATATTTAAATATTGTCTGTAACCTAAACTAATGTCCAGCACTGCGTAATATGTTGGTGCTTTATAAATAAATAATAAATAATTTCCGCCTATCTCCGAGTGGAGAGCCGATACTGCACCTGCGCTGGAGCAGGAAAGGTAAATATTTACATCCCCGCTCTTCGGGGAGCTTTACTGCCGACGCCGCGGTACCGAGGAGGACAGGGAAAGCTTCAATAGGATCTGGAGGCTTCCCCCACCCGAGGTGAGTACCCTCAGGGGAGTTTTTTTTAACAGGTTTTCTTTAAGTCTTTATTATGTATTATTAATTGGGAATCCATGACAGAGATTCCTTTTGATTTTACTTTAGTTGTTAACATGGATTTTCCAACATTAGAAATCTGCAGCTTCAGATTTCTGAGCTGGAAACAGCAATAATTACATTATTTTATCTATACGGCTCATGTGTTTTCTTAAGGATACTCAAATGTGGCTGTGCAGTGGTGCTTTTATTATCTGTCCTTTTATTACCTGTCCTCTAATCCATCATCTTCAGAAAGAAGAGGAATGGCTCCAAAGCATTTCTGCTTATTTGTGATTTGAACTATAGTTCAAACTTCAGTTACCTGAAAGGCAACTCAGCACATACATAATCATAATATAAAATGTATATAACAAACCTACCCCTAAGGGAGGTTCATAGATAGGCTGTTGGAAGGGGGGGGGGGGGGGGCTGGTAGGCAGTACCTACCTTTGTAGGGCTGCTCCCTAATCCCCCATCTGTAAGTGCTCTGCCATCTTCTTTAGGCAGGCTCGAAGCTGGCACAGCTTGAAGCACCCACACAGAGGGGTTGCGCATTCCCAGCTATCACAATGCATGCCAGAAGATGTAGTCCCTACATCTCCCAGCATGCATTGCAGCAGTCGGTAATGCACAAAACCACGGTGGGCTCTTGAAACTATATATAGTAGCAAATATATCGGCGCCAAGGGACAATGGAACCGCCGCTGAGAAGAACAATGTCCAAAAGTTCAGAAGTCAGGCATACATCAAAGGTCAGCGCAGGTTTAGAAAGTCATTATATGTAGGGAATGGTAAATTCTTCACCACAATATATCAAATGCTCAGAGGTAGATATCCGCCAAACATCAAAACCAGAAAAGGCTTACCAGCTCCAAACAACCCACATTATAAGGTTGTAAAATGGCTCAGGTTACAGATAACGTCCAGGGAACATCAGACGTCGTGAAGATCCAGTGGACATCCGTATGGAGGTAAAGTTTCAGGAATTTATATAGGAAACAAAAACGGCAATATCTAAGCGTAACCCGCTTATTTAGATAAAATTTCTTTAAAAGGCAGTAGATATAAAAACGATAACTCACATACGGGGCCCATAAACAGGGAACCCCGGAAGATTAGCGCGCATGTAATGGTCAATCGTAGATCAATAGACAATGGTGCCGCCTGTTACCTTCCCTACTCCCTGCTCTTGAAACTGCTACAGCTGTGGGTTTGACTGCATAAGATGGTGGAAGGCATAAAGACGAAGGCAAGTAATGGTTGTGTACACATAGACGTGTCTCAGATGACTCAATGAAAACAGCATAGAGGCGCTCATGCTCACTACACTGTCATAGCAGTTCAGGCACCTTTTTTTTCACTGACCTGAGGAAGCAGGCAAGCACCCAAGAAACAACGCATTTCAATTTTAAGTGCTCAAATAAAATACCTTTTTTCAAAAGGCTAGTCCAAATTCTTGATCAGAGGTAAAAGGATATCTCTATAAAATATCAGCAGCTTTATTATCTTTTTATGCATTGGGGGCCTCCGCCCCTGATTTTAGTGTCAATGAAAACATGGCTGCTAAAACTCGACTTCCTGATCAGGTCTCCTCCCCACTGCAAAGCAATGCTACCTGAGTGTCTGCCTTCTTAAAGCGGAATATAACCCAGCATTTCTTCTTTGCTCTAAAAAATTATTTACAGCATATTATATACAACCAGCATTTTTTTTTTTACTAGACCAGCATTCGAAGGGTTACACACAGAGCTGGAAAGGTCAGTGCAGAGAAATGTGGATGCATCCAAAGTGTAGATTATGTTATTTTGTGTTTACTTAAATGTATCAAGTGAGGAATGTGACACATTCTCTGACTGTGCAGGAGCTCCTGGACACAGACAGACACTCAAAGCATGTCTGAATTCAAAACATAACCAGTTATTTTTAAAATGCAAAGTCAGCTCACAAAGCAAAAAACTGTACTTTTGGGAACGTATAATTTCTAAATGAATAATAGCACACAAGTGCAAATATGATAACCGTATGGCATATAAAAAGTAGGAAAACATGTTTTTATTGAATATTATGTCAGAGTTTGATACCGCTTTAAGGCTCAGCGTATGGAGTGGGCAGTGGAGTGGTCCTGAGCACAAACTTACCAGACATATCTACTACCCATTCAGGATACTGTGTGCAGCTCCCTCTGTACAAGACCTACAGAACATCCTGCCATAGAGCCCTATCTCTATTAAGCAATGCCAGTTGCTTGTGCTAATGCTCTGCCTCTAATTCTTCAAGTCAGAATCAGCATGAAGATCAGATGCTTGGACACTGGTCACACTGGCTATCTGCTTGTTGCAGATGTACGACTCAAAAACAACAAAAGCCACAAACTCAGCATGAAAGCCAATCAACTGGCATTGTTCATAAGGGAATGAAGCTGGCAGCCCCCATATTTCTCTCTCTTCAGGCTCCCTTTGTGGTATACAGAAGTTTTAAAGTAAGCATAGTTGATGAAATATCAGGAATATGTGTGGGGATTTTCTAGCTGTCTTGCATTCCTCTTCAGTAAGAGTTGGTGTTATTCTGAATGCTTTAACATTTTTTAATGAACACACAAATATTTAGCTTTCTCAGCACCAAATGAAGCATGCTAGAAGATTTTGAGCGTTTGAAATTTTGGGTATACTATATTGCAAATTGTTTACTTTGGGAATTGGTATATTGTTTATATTAAGATTAATAAGAGTTAGCCCAGCCTCAGGTTTAATGTTCACCCTGTGATATCCTTGATAAAATGAAAACACTGGTTCCACAGGGAATTAAAGATTGATCCTGGTTACATTTGAGTGAAGGTGTAAATCATAGCCCTAAGATGCTGACTGGTCTTATTTTGATGTAATGCATATGGTGCAGTATATTAGTAAGTTCCTATGCTGTTCTTTTTTCTGATGGCATGTCTTGTTGCTTTTTTGCACGTTTACTGTTATTCTTCATCATAGCAGGTCCTAAAACCTGCATGTTCTATAGCACTATTATCAATGCTGTGATTTTTTTAAACAGTTTACTGTTTTCTAAAAGTGGTACCATACAGGTAGTCCTTGACTTACGAACACATGACTCACAAACAACTCGCCGATACGAATGGCCTGAAAATGTGAAATTTAATTCTGTGCCCTCCGTGAACCTAAAACCCCCACGAACCGCACCGCAAGTGTGCTGGCTGTCCCAGCTGTCACTTCTCCCTTACTTCCCTTGTCCATCACAGGTAGTTACAGGTTCCCCTTAGTATTAGGTAGCTAGAAGCACTCTGAATATTAAGTAGTTAGAGGTGTCCCCAGGTATTAAAGAGACTCGGTAACAAAATTTTCAGCCTTATTTCTTCTATCCTATAAGTTCCTATACCTGTTTTAATGCGCTCTGGCTTACTGCAGCCTTTCCTAGTTGCACAGTGGCTGTGTTATCTCTGTTATATAATCTAATCTTCCTTCCTCTGTCGGCTCTGTCGGGCCCAGGCACTCAGACTAGAATGTGCTGGTCTGCTTTTGATAGGAGATAAAATCTATACACACCCTCTCCAGGCCCCCTCCAAACTCTGTACGACTCTGAGCTACTCTCAGCCTATCACATGCTGTTAGCAGCCATGTCTTTTGTTTGTAAACACTGCCTAAAACTGGCAATTACAAGCCAGGATTGCAGCAGGGAGTGGCAGAAATATCACAGAGGGTCCCAGGAGAACATAATGAATAGAATGGTATGCTTTTTATTATAAACATTTTAGAGTACAGATTATCTTTAACCACTTGCCGACCGCCTACTTCATATTGGCGGCGGCAAAGTGGCAGCCCCAGGACCACGTAACGCAGATTGGCGTCAGGTCCTGGGGCACTCTCTGGCCGGGGATCGCGCGCTGGGATGCGCGCGCATCCACCGGCAATAGGCTCCGCCCACCCGCGACGTCAACCCGCCGGCCAATCGGAAGCGCCGGCGGGTTGTTAACCCCGCGATCGCCGCTACAAAGTGTATAATACACTTTGTAATGTATACAAAGTGTATTATACAGGCTGCCTCCTGCCCTGGTGGTCCCAGTGTCCGAGGGACCACCAGGGCAGGCTGCAGCCACCCTAGTCTGCACCCAAACACACTGATCTGCCCCCCCTGCCCCCTGATCGCCCACAGTACCCCTCAGACCCCCCCCTGCCCACCCCCCAGACCACCATTTGCACACAATCACCCCCCTAATCACCAATCAATCACTCCCTGTCACTATCTGTCAACGCTATTTTTTTTTTTTAGTCCCTAAACTGCCCCCTGCTCCCTCCTGATCACCCCCCCCACCCCTCAGATTCTCCCCAGACCCCCCCAGACCCTCCCCCCCCCTGTGTACTGTATGCATCTATCCCCCCTGATCAACTGTCAATCACCTGTCAATCACCTGTCAATCACCTGTCAATCACCCGTCAATCACCCCCTGTCACTGCCACCCATCAATCAGCCCCTAACCTGCCCCTTGCGGGCAATCTGATCACCCACCCACACCAATAGATCGCCCGCAGATCCGACATCAGATCACCTCCCAAATCCATCGTTTACATCTATTCTCTCCTCTAAACACCCACTAATTACCCATCAATCACCCATCAATCACCCCCTATCACCACCTGTCACTGTTACCCATCAGATTAGACCCTTGCGGGCACCCAATCGCCCGCCCACACACTCAGATTGCCCTCAACCCCCCCCCTTATCGATTCGCCAGTGCATTATTTACATCCGTTCTTCCCTGTAATAACCCACTGATCACCTGTCAATCACCCCCTGTCACTGCCACCCATCAATCACCCCCTGTCACTGCCACCCATCAATCAGCCCCTAACCTGCCCCTTGCGGGCAATCTGATCACCCACCCACACCAATAGATCGCCCGCAGATCCGACATCAGATCACCTCCCAAGCTCAGTGTTTACATCTATTCTCTCCTCTAAACACCCACTAATTACCCATCAATCACCCCCTATCACCACCTGTCACTGTTACCCATCAGATTAGACCCTAATCTGCCCCTTGCGGGCACCCAATCACCCGCCCACACGCTCAGATTGCCCTCAGACCCCCCCCTTATCAATTCGCCAGTGCAATATTTACATCTGTTATTCCCTGTAATAACCCACTGATCACCTGTCAATCACCCATCAATCACCCCCTGTCACTGCCACCCATCAATCACCCCCTGTCACTGCCACCCATCAATCAGCCCCTAACCTGCCCCTTGCGGGCAATCTGATCACCCACCCACACCAATAGATCGCCCGCAGATCCGACATCAGATCACCTCCCAAATCCATCGTTTACATCTATTCTCTCCTCTAAACACCCACTAATTACCCATCAATCACCCCCTATCACCACCTGTCACTGTTACCCATCAGATTAGACCCTAATCTGCCCCTTGCGGGCACCCAATCACCCGCCCACACCTCAGAACGCCCTCAGACCCCAGCCCTGATCACCTCGCTAGTGCATTGCTTGCATCTATTTCCCCCCTCTAATCACACCTTGAGACACCCATAAATCACCTCCTGTCACCCCCTAGCACACCTACCCATCAGATCAGGCCCTAATTTGCCCCGTGTGGGCTCCTGATCACTCGGCCAAACCCTCAGATCCCCCTCAGACCCCCTTCCGATCACCTCCCCAGTGCATTGATTGCATCTATTTTCCCCTCTAACCGCCCCCTGAGACACCCATCAATCACCTCCTGTCACCCCCCTAGCACTCCTATCCATGAGATCAGGCCCAATACATCCTGTCATCTAAGAGGCCACCCTGCTTATGACCGTTTCCACAAAATTTGCCCTCTCATAGACCACCTGTCATCAAAATTTGCAGATGCTTATACCCCTGAACAGTCATTTTGAGAAATTTGGTTTCCAGACTACTCACAGTTTTGGGCCCGTAAAATGCCAGGGCAGTATAGGAACCCCACAAGTGACCCCATTTTAGAAAGAAGACACCCCAAGGTATTCTGTTAGGTGTATGATGAGTTCATAGAAGATTTTATTTTTTGTCAAAAGTTAGCGGAAATTGAATTTTTATTGTTTTTTTCACAAAGTGTCATTTTTCACTAACTTGTGACAAAAAATAAAATCTTCTATGAACTCACCATACCCCTAACGGAATACCTTGGGGTGTCGTCTTTCTAAAATGGGGTCACTTGTGGGGTTCCTATACTGCCCTGGCATTTTAGGGGCCCTAAACCGTGGGGAGTAGTCTAGAAAACAAATGCCTCAAAATGACCTGTGAATAGGACGTTGGGCCCCTTAGCGCACCTAGGCTGCAAAAAAGTGTCACACATGTAGTATCGCCATACTCAGGAGAAGTAGTATAATGTGTTTTGTGGTGTATTTTTACACATACCCATGCTGGGTGGGAGAAATCTCTCTGTAAATGGACAATTGTGTGTAAAAAAAATCAAAAATGTGTCATTTACAAAGATATTTCTCCCACCCAGCATGGTTATATTTAAAAATACACTACAAAACACATTATACTACTTCTTCTGAGTACGGCGATACCACATGTGTGACACTTTTTTGCAGCCTAACTGTGCTAAGGGGCCCAAAGTCCAATGAGTACCTTTAGGATTTCACAGGTCATTTTGAGACATTTGGGTTCAAGACGACTACTCACGGTTTAGGGCCCCTAAAATTCCAGGGCAGTATTGGAACCCCACAAATGACCCCATTCTAGAAAGAAGACACCCCAAGGTATTCCGTTAGGAGTATGGTGAGTTCATAGAAGATTTTATTTTTTGTCACAAGTTAGCGGAAATTGATATGTATTGTTTTTTTTTTCACAAAGTGTCATTTTCCGCTAACTTGTGACAAAAAAAAAATCTTCTATAAACTCACCATACCCCTAACGGAATACCTTGGGGTGTCTTCATTCTAAAATGGGGTCACTTGTGGGGTTCCTATACTGCCCTGGCATTTTAGGGGCCCTAAACCGTGAGGAGTAGTCTAGAATCCAAATGCCTCAAAATGACCTGTGAATAGGACGTTAGGCCCCTTAGCGCACCTAGGTTGCAAAAAAGTGTCACACATGTGGTATCGCCGTACTCAGAAGAAGTAGTATAATGTGTTTTGAGGTGTATTTTTATACATACCCATGCTGGGTGGGAGAAATCTCTCTGTAAATGGACAATTGTGTGTAAAAAAAATCAAATAATTGTCATTTACAGAGATATTTCTCCCACCTAGCATCTGTATGTGTAAAAATACACCCCAAAACACATTATACTACTTCTCCTGAGTACGGCGGTACCACATGTGTGGCACTTTCTTGCACCCTAAGTGCGCTAAGGGGCCCAAAGTCCAATGAGTACCTTTAGGATTTCACAGGTCATTTTGCGACATTTGGTTTCAAGACTACTCCTCACGGTTTAGGGCCCCTAAAATGCCAGGGCAGTATAGGAACCCCACAAATGACCCCATTTTAGAAAGAAGACACCCCAAGGTATTCCGTTAGGAGTATGGTGAGTTCATAGAAGATTTTATTTTTGTCACAAGTTAGCAGAAAATGACACTTTGTGAAAAAAAACAATTAAAATCAATTTCCGCTAACTTGTGACAAAAAAAAAAAATCTTCTATGAACTCACCATCCTCCTAATGGAATACCTTGGGGTGTCTTCTTTCTAAAATGGGGTAATTTGTGGGATTCCTATACTGTCCTGGCATTTTAGGGGCCCTAAACCGTGAGGAGCAGTCTTGAAACGAAATTTCTCAAAATGACCTGTGAAATCCTAAAGGTACTCATTGGACTTTGGGCCCCTTAGCGCAGTTAGGGTGCAAAAAAGTGCCACACATGTGGTATCGCCGTACTCAGGAGAAGTAGTATAATGTGTTTTGGGGTGTATTTTTCCACATACCCATGCTGAGTGGGAGAAATATCTCTATAAATTGACAATTGTGTGTTAAAAAAAGAAAACAATTGTCATTTACGGAGATATTTCTCCCACCCAGCATGGGTATGTGTAAAAATACACCCCAAAACACATTATACTACTTCTCCTGAGTACGGCAATACCACATGTGTGGCACTTTTTTGCAGCCTAACTGCGCTAAGGGGCCCAAAGTCCAATGAGCATCTTTAGGCTTTACAGGGGTGCTTACAATTAGGCACCCCCCAAAATGCCAGGACAGTGAACACACCCCACAAATGACCCCATTTTGGAAAGTAGACACTTCAAGGTATTCAGAGAGTAGCATAGTGAGTCCGTGGCAGATTTCATTTTTTTTTGTCGCAAGTTAGAAGAAATGGAAACTTTTTTTTTTTGTTTTTTTTTGTTACAAAGTGTCATTTTCCGCTAACTTGTGACAAAAAATAAAATCTTCTATGAACTCACCATGCCTCTCACTGAATACTTTGGGATGTCTTCTTTCCAAAATGGGGTCATTTGGGGGGGATTTGTACTATCCTGGAATTTTAGCCCCTCATGAAACCTGACAGGTGCGCAGAAAAGTCAGAGATGCTTGAAAATGGGAAAATTCACTTTTGGCACCATAGTTTGTAAACGCTATAACTTTTACCCAATCCAATAAATATACACTGAATTGTTTTTTTTTTTATCAAAGACATGTAGCAGAATAACTTTCGCGCTCAAATGTATAGGAAATTTTACTTTATTTGAAAAATGTCAGCACAGAAAGTTAAAAAAGTCATTTTTTTGACAAAATTCATATCTTTTTTGATGAATATAATAAAAACTAAAACTCGCAGCAGCAATCAAATAGCACCGAAAGAAAGCTGTATTAGTGACAAGAAAAGGAGGTAGAATTCATTTAGGTGGTAGGTTGTATGACTGAGCAATAAACCGTGAAAGCTGCAGTGGTCCGAATGGAAAAAAAGGCTCTGGTCCTTAAGGGGTTTTATGACTGCAGTCCTTAAGTGGTTAAGTAGCTAGAGGTGCCCCTGACTGAAGGAAGATCTTGTCAGTGGAATGCTGAAAGCAGGGTGAGTAACCCTGGGTGAGTCCTTTACAATCTCATCAGGTCTCTGCCGGGAGCGAGGGAGGCATTCAGGAAGGGAAGTGAGCTGCCTTTCCATCATCACGTGCCCAAAGGCGCGTGCCTACAGTGCCTTATGGTAAATGTCTCTCTCTTTCATATATCTATATATATATCTATCTATATATATATCTATCTATATCTATCTATATATATATATATATATATATATATATATATATATATATCTATATCTATATCTGAAAAGCAAAAGATGTTTTGAAATCGAATTATTTACTGCTACCGCGGATGTAAAAAATGATGAATTCAAGCTTTCTTAGAGGTTTGGAAAGCTGACTGCAGATGGAAATACAAAGGTAACTTATAAATATGCTGAACTGCACAGGACTAGTATAGCACTGATACCTTAATAATGTTTTTATTACACTAAGTTTATTACACACTGACAATTAAAGTACAGTTACCCTTTTAGCCTAATTTTTTTTTAAAGACCGTTTATGAATACCGTAAGTTTCCATTATCTAATGCGGTTTCATTAGAGCTATAGGAACGGTTCTAGGGGAGGAATTATAGCTCCCTAGGAATTGGTAATAATTGGCATCTACGCTGTATGTAACAGGTGCTAATTACATTGCGCTTATGCAACAGACTCATCATTTGCATTCAGCTGGAGACTCAGGCACAGATGATACTATTTTTTTCAGCTGCACAACATATTTGGATTCATCAGTTTATATCGGAAAAAAATGTAATGCGGCTACTAAAATAGAACTGTCACCGATAGCTCAAGTCTTTCCACTGAAATGTTTTCACGACTGTTTATCCTCCTCTAAATCTGAAGTGTCACTTCAGTGTCTAGACAGGCAGCTTGTTAGTGCACAGGTGTACTGTTGTGCCCCATTTATTAGTCGTTGTATCATTTTGTCATCCATTTATAAGTGACACTTAACTCCAGCTTTAGAAAGCAATAATAAAAAGGATACACGATGCTAATCAGAAGGTAAGGTAATTAACTAGTCTGTGTCTATTGTACGTGCATTGCTGTGTTGCCATATGGTACAAGTAATATGGCTTACATAAGCCGTGAAAGTTTTTACAGACAGAATTTGATTACTTTGGAGAAATAAAATATAAGGAAAATGTAAAGCACAGGAGGTATGTAAGGATGGAATAGCTGTTACTGTGCTTAATCTTTTCTTTTTTTTCAGTACCTCACATCAGTAAATGTGAAACTTAAGCTTTAATCTACTAATGTGGTATTTAAACGTTTCAGAGTATCACTGTATTAATGGAACATGCAAATCTAGTAAAGGTAAAAGTAAAAACAATTCAGATCAGAAGTCGAGGGAGGCAGTAGGCAATGGTGGTCAGTTTCCAGGTGGAAATGGAGGCAGAGAGCAAACAAGGGCAGTCAGTTTCTGGTTAGGCATGAAGTCAGCAGGAAAGGGTAGTCAGTTTCTAGGTGGAGACAGAGGCAAACAGCAGTAGGAAAGAATAGTCCGTTTTCAGGTGGAGATGGAGGAAGGCAGTGGGCAGGGATAATCAGTTCCCAGGTGGAGATGGAAGCAGGCAATGGTAGTCAGTATCCAGGTGGAGATGTCAGTCAGTTTCCTGGTAGAGATGAGATGGAGGCAGGGGACAGGCAAGGACAGTCAGTTTCCAGATAGGCATAGAGGCAAGCAGCAGAAAGGAGTAATCCAGTTTCAGGTGGATGATTAAACCTCACCCCAATTAATAGCAGATACCCCCTTTCCCATGTGGTTTTTACCTTTTCTCAAACTCTCTCTGCTTTCTCTCTCTCTCTCTCTCTCTCTCTCTCTCTCTCTCTCTCTCTCTCTCTCTCTCTCTCTCTCTCTCTCTCTCTGCCTTCCTGCTCTCTCTCTCTCTCTCTGCCTTTCTGCTCTCTCTCTCTATCTCTGCCTTTCTGCTCGCACTCTCTCTCTCTCTCTCTCTCTCTCTCTCTCTCTGCCTTTCTGTTGTCTCTGTCTTTCTGCTGCCTCTCTCTCTTTCTGCCTTACTGCTCTTTCTCTATATATCTCTCTGTGTGCCTTTCTGCTGTCTCTCTCTCTTTCTGCCTTTCTGCTGTCTCTTTCTCTCTCTTGTGCTCTCTCCACCTCCCTGCTGTCCCTCTTTGCCTTTCTGCTCTCTCTCTCTTTTCTCTCTCTCTCTCTCTGCCTCTCAGCTTTCACTCTCCCTCTCAGCTGTGTCTCTCTGCAGTCTCTCTCTCTCTCTCTCTCTCTCTCTCTGCCTTTCTACTGCCCTCCCCACACACGGGCACCCTCCTCCTACCCACTGGCACCCCCTTCCTGCCCATTGTCATCCTCTCCCACCCACTGGCACCCTCCTAAAAAAATCTGGGGTGTGGCTTAATGCCACACAGGGGGCATGGCTTAAATTTCCCTATCACTACCTAAACTGGGGGGCACCTGTGTCGGAGACACTCACAATCTAATCCCTACCATAGCCCTAATCTAATGTCCCACCATTGCTAAGTTCATGTAAATTTTGCTCCACCTGTGACCACACCCACATTGTGTTTCATGGCCACACCCATTTTTCGGCACATGACACCGACCCACCCATTTTTGCACCCCCCCCTTGGAAAATTTTCTGCGGACGCATTTGTCCTTAATAAACTATTATTTTTCCTAGTGAAAGACTGAGAGATAAACATCATGGGCTTGATTCACTAAGACAAATACCATGCCTTATCAAAGTTAACACGACTTATCAGAGTAGCATAGCGAGCGCTACAAACTTATGCCTGCTAATTGGCAATGACGAAAGCTCCACTCGTTCTGCCCTGATCCCCTGTGGGTTTGTATGCTACTCTGATAAGGCATGCTAACTTTGATAAGGCGTGTTAACTTTGAAAAGGCATGCTATTTTTCTTAGTGAATCAAGCCCATATGTGCCTGCCCATGCCATTAAAGTGACTAGTAATATACTACGCAAAGACAGGAAATAAAACAGAGCTGACCTATTCCACATTCAATGATATCTACAGACTAATCCTTATTCTTCAGTGCACTGAACTGGGTGCGGATATGTGGGCACAGTGATTTGGTCACTGTATTTTTTGACTCACAATAAATTGAGCATAGTGTACTTTAGATGCAGCTCACTTGGGCGCTATACCATCTGGGTGCCATCTGCCTCAGAGTGACAATTAAAATATCCCTTTGAATAAGCAAAATAAGACCTTTCTCTGTAATTACAAAGCTTGTTAATCAATCCAGCAGGTCGCAGTCTAAACCAATATTTAATTTCTATCTGTGATACTACATGTATTTTTAGATTTATATATTTTTAATGTATTTGTAGTAAATCCTAATTCTGTATACTGTATATTCTGGGGCCCTGCTACAAATTGTGTGTGTGTTTCCCTGTAACTGGGTGTGCCCAGGCCATCGTATATATGAGGGGGTATATGAGAAAACAATCACCTCAGCACACTGTGCGGATTGTTCAGTTAGCTTCACAATGAATAAATTAATGTGAGGGAGAACACCACCAAAACCCAAAAGAAGGCCCAACAAAGGTTGCTCTTCCAGAGACCATTGAGGAAGTTTGGAATACCACGGGGGCTGCTGACCAGCCTCTACACTGCCACCATCGAATCGATCCTCTGCTCCTCAATTATAGCCTGGACAGGAACAAACTTCCGAGAGTAATCAACACCGAGTATCATCGGGTGCCCCTGACACAGCTGGACCTCCTCCACACATCTAGACTGAGATCCAGAGCAAATAGGGATAATGCTCCATCTTTTCCATCCGACCTTTTCGCCTCAGGCTGCTGCTACAGGACCATCTCCGCCAAAACCTCCAGCCGCAAAAACACCTTTGTATGTAGAACAGAGGCACCAGCAGGATAAAAAAAAACAGAATTTCATCAATAGCAGGTGTAGCGCCTCACCTGCTATTGACGAAATTCTGTTTTGTCCCCGCTTATATTGCCTGATGAAGCGGGCTGGGCCTGCGAAACGCATTGCACTGTTTTTGGGGTACCTTATAATAAATGTATTGATTTATATGAAGACAGGATCTCGTGTCTGCTTTTGGGAGGCAAGCCCACCACTTCCTCCAAGCAATTTTTAAAAATGTTATTGACTTTTATCCTGTTGGCGCCTCTGTTCTACATACAAATACTCTGTGTCCACTCCTGGTGGAGGGGAGTGACTTCTTAATCCTGAGTGAGGACAGGTCTAATCTCCTTACCTGCCTATTGAGTGGTTGCCTGAATGGTAACCCATGTTTGTGAGTATAAATTCTCTCACTAAACCACTTACCAATTGTCTTTAACATACTACACCATATTGGGCTCTCGTTTTTTTCTATTTTATTTTCGCAAAAACACCTTTATTCCCTAAGTAGTCCTCCTTTTGAGCCCCTTCCTCAGCAAAATCTCCCAACCACCCACACCAGCCTCTCTAAAGCCTTGCACTACTGATCTATGCTTAAATTCATTTATATTTTATCTTCAGTGTCTGTTATTCACTGTCTGTTATTTGCACTATGTCTGTTATTCACAATTTATCCAATGCGGTGTGCACCACAAACTATTCCGGATGCGATAATTCTGGTACTTAGCAAATAAAATTGATTCTGATTTAGATTCTTCTGAGATTTGGCTAAAGTTCTGGCTACCAGATAGTAATAGTTCCTATTTGATCTCCTGTTATTGATCTTGGCTTGCCATAATGTTTAAAACTGAACTCTGCCCGCCCTGATCCTTGGCTTGTGTACTGAATACCATTAAACATTGCCTGCCTTGACATTTGTACTGTTTACCATTGACGCCTGTTTTTTGCCTGCCCAAGACTTTGGCTATCCTTGACTACGAACTTTACAATGTAGTGTTAACTGTTCTTTAAAGAGACTCTGAAGCGAGTTAGATAGCCTTTGATTATAGTAAAGACCTTACATAGAGCTAAACCGCCGATATCCCGTGGCAAAACGAGGGGTTTTTACCCCCAAATCCCTTCTCTTGTGTCCGGGGAGCGCTTCCTGCTTGAGGCAAAGCTAATGGCTGTAGCTCTGCCTTTCAGCATGTCAATCCCAGCTGATCGCCGCCTCTCCCCGCCCCTCTCAATATGCCTTCACTGAGAGGAGTGGGGGAGAGGCAAAGATCCGCCGGCAGATTGACGTGCATGGAGGCAGAGCTGCAGCTCATAGCTCTGCCTCCACGAGCAGCAAATTACACGACCAAGAAAGTCGTACATTTTGCAGGGGGAATAAAAACCCCTTGTTTTGCCGCGGGATAGCGGCGGTTTAGCTCTATGTAAGGTCATTTTACTATAATCAAACCCTATCTCACTCGCTTCAGAGTCTCTTTAAGTCACTTGTGGGGCAATCCCAGGGGTTGTGACCTGGAGGCTACTAGACAGAAAAGTAGTCCTTTGCCCACTAGGGGTGGTGCCCCATATCGATTAGATTCCATGCCTTGGGAAAGCCCACGCCTATCGCTGGTGACCAGGTCTAAAGAACCTGCTTCTGATCATAACACATGTCCAATTCTCTACGGAATTTCTTGGGAATACATACCATTGAAAGGTCCAAAACATATAAAGATGTAGACATCAGTATTATTTTGATAAGATTAACTTCTCCTGTCCCCAACAGTGGCAAATGCCTTTGCTACTGTAGTTTGTGCTTTACTAGCAATTGATTAATGTTTATCTCATAAAAGGTTTGGAATGGTTGATTATGGGAATTTTCAAGTATTGGAAGGTTTCTACTGATCTCATTGTGCAGGCCATCTTAAAGGCTTGATAACCAATTATTAAGCTGTACCCAAATCTGAAAACACTGTTCCAGGTAATAAATAGCACCATCAAAATATGCTGTCAAAGTTAATAACTTCTAATGACAGTTTTGAAATAAAAAATACACATTTGTTAAGACGTACACATCAAGTAGGTATCATGACTTGCTATCAATTAATAACGCTGCTTTGACAATCTCCTTGGAGGTAGGATGCGCTTAATGTTAGCATGTAAGATGCACATGGCAGAGAAATGGAAGTAAAGATGACAGCTCATTATTGATTTACAGCATCAATCTGCCTGTGTGATAATCAGGCAGCATTTTTATTGACAAACGATCAGTACAGTGATAACTCTCCCAAAGTTAATCCATCACAGCTAGCATTCATGCTTTTTATCTCTGATAGTAATATACCACACAGCACAATGCTCCAAAATACAGAAATAAACTCTTTATGACAAATTCTATCTTAAAGAGAACCCGAGGTGGGTTTGAAGAATATTATCTGCATACAGAGGATGGATCTGCCTATACAGCCCAGCCTCTGTTGCTATCCCAAACCCCCCTAAGGTCCCCCTGCACTCTGCAATCCCTCATAAATCACAGCCACGCTGCTGACAAACAGCTTGTCAGAGCTGGCTGTGTTTATCTCTATAGTGTCAGTCTGCTGCTCTCCCTGCCTCCTGCAGAACTCCGGTCCCCGCCTGCATCCCTTCCCTCCCTGCTGATTGGAGGGAAGGGACGGGGGCAGGGACTGGAGCTATGCAAGAGGCGGGGGAGCAGCTGAGACTGACACTACAGATGTAAACACAGCCTCACAGCAGGGCTGTGATTTATGAGGGATTGCAGAGTGCAGGGGGACCTTAGTGGGGTTTGGGATAGCAACAGAGGCTGGGCTGTATAGGCAGATCCAGCCTCTGTATGCAGATAACATTCTTTAAACACACCTCGGGTTCTGTTTTTAAAGCAGATCTCCAGCTTTAAAGGGAACCTAAACTGAGAAGGATATGGATTTTTCCTTTTAAAATACCAGTTGCCTGACTCTACTGTTGATTCTGTGTCTCTAATGCTATCAGCCACAACCCCTGAACAAGCATGGAGATCAGGTGCTCTGACTGAAGTCAGACTGGATTAGCTGAATGCTTGTTTCAGGTCTGTGATTTAGCCACTACTGCAACCACAGAGATCAGCAGGAATGCTGGGCAACTGGTATTGTTTAAAAGGAAACATCCATATCCCTCTCAGTTAAGGTTCCCTTTAACAGCCTTAACCACTTGACGACCAGGGGATTTATGTCTGATCTGTGCTGCGTGGGCTCTCCAGCCCGCAGCACAGATCAGGATAGAGCCAGGGCGATCAGACTTGCCCCCTTTTTTCCCCACTAGGGGAATGTCCTGCTGGGGGGGTCTGATCGCCGCCGGCTTGCTGCGCTTTGCGGGGGGGCAGCGTTCTCTGCGTTCCGTCCCTCTCCCTCTCCCTCCCTCTCCCTCCCCCTGTCATAGACCGGCGATTCCCGGCCAATCAGAGACCGGGGATCGGCGATCTGCCTTACGGCGCTGCTGCACAGCAGCGCCGTATGATGTAAACAACGGGGATTTCTTCCCCGCGTGTTTACATTTTGCCGGTGAGCTACTAGCTCTGTTCTTGGAGTATAGCTGGTGCAGCGGTTGCTACCAGCTAACTCTTCTGTTCTGTCTCCTGGGATCGCGCTAGCCACTTTTCGCTAGCGCTGGGGATCCTTCTGTTCTGTCTCCTGGGATCGCGCTAGCCACTTTTCGCTAGCGCTGGGGATCCTTCTGTTCTGTCTCCTGGGATCGCGCTAGCCACTTTTCGCTAGCGCTGGGGATCCTTCTGTTCTGCTACTCTGTACCTGGATCGCACTCACTTCTCGCTAGTGCTGTGGACCCTATCTCTCGCTTTTCCCTGTTTTCGTGTGTCTGTCTTGTCTGCTACGCTTGCTGGAGGCTCGGTGAGGTAACCGTTAAGCAAGCGCTCGCGTCCTCTGTTTCATGTTTGTCTGTTAATGGTTAGTTAGGCGTGCTTGTCTCTATTGTGCTTATCACGTGGAGACCGCGCATAACCGCGTGCACTGTTGCGAATGAGTGCGGTGTTCGCGGTTAGCTAGCGTTTGTTATTTTCCGTATCTCCTCATTGTATTATTTGCTGTGCCTTTGCTACCCTCGTGCCCTGTTTTGCTCAGTCTTGTGTCTCTGTCGGCAATCGCCATTCTTGCGATTGCATTCCCACTTCGTTTCCGCCGTTGTGTGTTCACCGTCGCTGGGTGGCGACTAGTTTGGTGGACACACATTGGTTCTGTCCCTTTGCTCTGTTTCTTGTGGGCTATCCAGCCCTGCCTGATCGTACCTTGTCCTGGATCTGTACAATTCCCGTCTGGCATCTGTGGCTGTGCAGCGACTGTGTTCGCCTGCACTCCACAGCGCCATCTGCCGGAGGGAATTGCCCTCTGCGGGTGCATAGCACAAAGCCTGGGTGTCCTCAAATATACGCTTGTGGAGGAAATCCGCCGCGTCAGCGCACGTCTGGTGCGCTGACCACGAATACGATTCCACAATCGTTACACAGGGAAGTGTGAAGCAACATTAACAGTCATCATTACTCTGTATGAGAGCTGGCATAGGGAGCAGGAGTGGATACCAGCGAGACAGTTCAATCAGCAAATTTAGATTGTAAACCATTTAAGCAAAATTAAGAATATGAGGTACCATAAAAGCTCTAATTAGAATAATTTTTATAGGAGGGTTTCACTATATGTCAGACTTTGCTCTATGGTCTCTAGCTTAATGTATGTCCTGATTCTGCATCATCAGCTGAGAGGTTTGTGTTTCATTTGCTCTCTGAGATTGTGAACATTCCTCAGCCCATCACTTACTAACTCTTTTCACTGGAATCAGCAACATCCATATTAATCTGTATACTTGCTTTACATCTACTTTGGAGTGAGCTACTTGCATATGTATTATTGACTGTTGCTCTGGCTATACTTCACTCCTAATGATAAATGGCAAATGGCCTTATAGCGTTATGACATGACATACTAGGCAATCTCCAATGTGGGCCTAAAGGAGATGTGAAATATTTGCTGCATTATTATAAACAGTGGATTGGCATGATAAATGAAGACTGCTGATCCTGTAGCTCTTTAGAACATTTTACTAGTCTGAGTGTGGCCTATTCTTATGCTCATATACAATTAGTGGCTTTATGTATACCTTAATATTTTTATTAGGAACATTACAATTAGCAACCTCAGGCACCCAGTGCAAAGCTTTGTACAACTGATATCTGATAATGGCTACTCTTAATTTTATGTTTATTGAAAGTGGACCTTGAACTCTTGCTCAGGACATAAGGAACATATAGAGAAATGCACCCTGAATGTATTTAGAGAGTTTAGCTTGTTTAATTGCACCTCATTTGTGTCTAATCAAAAGTTGTAATTTGATCCTCCCCTGTGTCACATGACTGGCTATGGCAGATAAGGCAGATACAGTGGCTTGCAAACGTATTCGGCCCCTTGAAGTTTTCCACATTTTGTCATATTACTGCCACAAACATGAATCAATTTTACTGGAATTCTACGTGAAAGACCAATACAAAGTGGTGTACACGTGAGAAGTTGAATGAAAATCATACATGATTCCAAACATTTTTTACAAATCAATAACTGCAAAGTGGAGTGTGCGTAATTATTCGGCCCCCTGAGTCAATACTTTGTAGAACCACCTTTTGCTGCAATTACAGCTGCCAGTCTTTTAGGGTATGTCTCTACCAGCTTTGCACATCTAGAGACTGAAATCCTTGCCCATTCTTCTTTGCAAAACAGCTCCAGCTCAGTCAGATTAGATGGACAGCGTTTGTGAACAGCAGTTTTCAGATCTTGCCACAGATTCTCGATTGGACTTAGATCTGGACTTTGACTGGCCCATTCTAACACATGAATATGTTCTGTTTTAAACCATTCCATTATTGCCCTGGCTTTATGTTTGGGGTCGTTGTCCTGCTGGAAGGTGAAACTCCGCCCCAGTCTCAAGACTTTTCATACTTTACTGGATGATCCTTTCCCTTAAAAGAGGAACTGTAGTCAAAATAACGTAATTAATAAAATTGCTTATATTTTAAAACATTCATTTATAAATGATTTCCTCTTAGGCCTGGTTAACAGAGGTAAATAGATCTTATGTTAATCAATAGGATCCGTTCACGTTGCTCCTTTAGAAAGGATCCGTTCGGCTCAGTACGCTGATTGGGCCAAAACTTCAGCGATTTTACCACATTGACGCGACCGTTATATTGACCACACGCAAAATGGAAGGTCACGGATGAAAAACTAATGCCTTTCAAAAACTGATCAATTCTTTATCCATGCTAGTGTGAACTGGGCCTTAGTGTTTACCCTTTGTAAAATCTTTTCTCACCCTGATTAACATTCTGACAATTTATCACTGGTGGTGACATCTTAATTTCTGCCAGATGATCTTTGCAGAATATTCATTTACTGCAAGTTCTATGCACAAGGGGGGGGGGGGGGGATACTGCTTGCTTGGCAGTTGGAAACAGAATGGGAACCGGCGAACTTCCGGGGCTCGTGATCGCGGAGAACCGTGAACTTTTCCGGAAGTTGAATTCGCCCCCATAGTGCATCATTAGGGTCAACTTTGACCCTCTACATCACTACATCTCTAAAAAAGCACCCCTCAACAGCTCTTTTGAGAACTAATCTTGTTCTTGTGATCTATTTTTTTTTTGGGTGGCCCACTTGCATTATATACAGCCCTGTCAGTCAGTTGCCGCTGGCCTTTGGCCCCTTGCTGGTAATTCCTGCTGTGCCACTGCCAGGCCCAGCACATTCAGTGACTACCTGTGTGTGTGTGACAGGCAGCTGCACATTTGTAATCCCAATCACTGCACCCGTTCACTGTTCAGTGCACCTACCTACCTATGTGAGCGCACACATTGTTAATACCACCAGTCATTGCACCTGTTCACGGTACATGTGTATGTGTGTGACAGGCAGCTGCACATTTGTAATACCAATCACTGCAGTGCATACCTGTAACCTACGTGAGCGCAAGCAGTGTAATATACCACCAGTCACTGCACCTGTTCATGGTACCTGTGTGTCAGCAAACAAAATCACAGGAGAAGCACCACTAGTGGCAAACGTTGGAGTGTGCCTCGGTCAAGGTCTCAGTGCCATTAGAGACCCTCCATCATCCAGCAACAAGTAGAACCGGCACCACTCAAAAAGGTATTAATCAGCTCTTTTATTTAGCAAACATGGCTAAGCAATGACAGACGCTGTTTCGGGCAAAAGCCCTTTCTCAAATTGCAACAGCCTAAACCAAACACCAGAAAATGTGTCCTTAAATAGCCCACCCCCAATAAAAACACCAATCGGTGTCCTGCTGGGCGGAGTGTAACAGGCGGACCTGATGGAGAACATACAAGTTAATATGCAAAGCACAAGAGAGGCATTACATCCACTTACCTGACACCTGAGAATTTATGGCTCAATCAGCGGCCGTTCGCGTGTACTAGGAGTATCACACTTCCCGGACTGTCATATGACCAACCCTTCCCCGTGCACCGCAATCACCAATCAGCGGCGACCACGCAGGAGGCGGGCCCAGGAAGCGTAGGAGGAACGCAGAACTATGCGCTCCACTATCTCCCCTAACTTCCGAACAACACGGAAGTGACGTTACCGCCGCATCCTCCTGCTCTCCAGTTGCCAAGCAACTGGCTTGTATGTAAACAGAGGAGCCAGTAAGCCAATCATATACCTCGGGAATCAATACCCCGCATCTGGAGCAAGAGGGAAGGCAGCAAAAGCGCGCAAACAATACATCAGCCGCATCCCGCCGCCAGCAAAATGCTGCGGACCGTCAGATGCCCCATAAATATGCAAAATGGCGCTCCAGGCCCCATCCCCTGATCCAGACACGGAGGAAACCCTTGCAAAACAATAAAAATAGAATAAAGTGAAATAAATAAAAATAAAAAATGATATACAAAAAATGTGCCAGGTTTTTACAGGCAAATGGATCCATACCTCACCACCCATCAGGACGACCGCACAAACCACCCAGGGGGACCTAAAACACATAAAAAAGAGCAATAAGTCATATGAAAAGTTACAAACTATACATAGTTAGATAAATAAATAAGTGGCAAGGTAATAAGAAATAACTCACCACCTGTAATTAAGCTAACGGACACGGACACAAAAACCCAAATCATACTCCCGATTCATCCCCTTAGGTTCTAATGTATCTAGTTTTCTGATCCAGGCTGCCTCCTTCTTTAATAGTGCTGTTTCCCTATTCCCTCCCTGCCAATTGACAGGGACAGAATCAATGATAGTCACCCTTAATTGTGATACGGAGTGCCCCATGGTGGAAAAATGTTCAGAGACAGACTGACCCCGCAATTTATTACGTATTGCCGATTTATGCGATGAAATACGATCTTTGAGACGCTGAGTAGTCATCCCTACATACCCAAGGCCACAGGGGCACTTAAGTAGGTAGACTACAAAACTCGAATCACACGTGTAACGCCATTCCACACATATGACATCCCAAGCAAGGGTACATGCCTGCACCCCTGCTAACGGGCAATATTTGTTTTTTAGACGTCAACTTATCTCGAATGGTCGGTGCCCGTTTGAATGACATAATTGGGGGATAACGAAACTCAGGAACAAAAGGAAAGCCATCCGTGAGAATCCTCCAGTGCCTGCGAATCACACGTGACACCGCGTCACTACAGGCACTGAAGGTTGACACGAACGGCATGCGAGGGCCAATCTGTCTCCGTTTGCCACCAGGACGGGGTAAAAAAGTAGAGGATGGATAACCTCTCCTGCGAAACTTACATGCCATCTGTTCCCTGCGATAGACACACTTAGACTCGTCACTCACTATCCTATTAACTCTACTCAGCTGGCTGAGGGGAATGCTATTTTTGGTTCCAGTCGGGTGGAAACTTTTGTAATGAAGAAGCGAATTCCGGTCAGTATCTTTAGTAAAAAGGTCAGTGGAAAGTCGCTCACCCTCCCTAACCACCAAAGTATCCAAAAATGCAATAGTAGACTGATCATGGTGGGACGTCAAACGTATGTATGGACATGAGTCATGCAACTGTGTCATGAATTCCATCAGGGTCGAATGGGGCCCCCTCCAAATGCAAAAAATATCGTCAATAAAACGCAGCCAGCATATAGAATGCTGATGAAATAAAGAATTGGAATAAACAAAGGCCTCCTCATATAAGGCCATATATAGGTTAGCATAGGAGGGGGCCACATTCGACCCCATGGCCGTCCCCCGTAGTTGTAGATAAAACTGTCCCCCAAATTCAAAATAATTGTACTGAAGCACAATTTGTAACAAATAAACACAAAATTTCCTCTGTTCTAAAGTCAAATCGGTACGAGTCATAAGGAACCAGTCTACCGCCTCTACACCCCCATCATGTGGGATGGAGGTGTAGAGGCTTTCGACATCCAACGTTACAAGAAAAGTCTCCTCCCCAGACAATCTCACCTCACTCAACTTTTCCAAAAACATAGAAGTGTCCCTGAGATATGAAGGGACAGCCTGGACCAGTGGCTGGAGGATAGAATCCAAAAATTTTGCTAATGGCACAAAAATTGACCCAACGCCGGCTACGATGGGTCGACCAGGGGGATTATTTAAACACTTATGGATTTTGGGGAGGGTATACAGTTTAGGCGTCACCGGATACTTTTCTCTAAGAAACTCAAAGAGGCCCTGATCTATGATATTTCTCCTAAGGGCATCCGACAAAAGATCATCCACCCTTTTCCGGATCCCAATCAAAGGATCACCGGGTATGGGCTGATAAACAGCCCGATCCGATAACTGTCTCATAATTTCAGCCTCATACATTGATGTGTCCATCACCACCACAGCCCCACCCTTATCGGCGGGGCGGATGGTAACAGACACATCCTGCTGCAGTAGTGACAAAGCCTTCCTTTCAGATTTAGTCAAATTATGATATACTGAGAAATCCCCTTTCTTGCTACCCTCCTCAATGATTTTAATATCCTCCTGAACTTTAGTAATAAAATTATCAATGACAGGATGACTTGGTGGAAGAAAAGAGCTAGGATTTCTAAAGCCCATGGTCTTAAGTCTGAAACATCCATCCTCTTCATAATGACTATTGGAAGGAAATGGGGGTAAACAAGCAAAAAAATGCTTTAACCGTATATTACGAAAAAAACGAAATAATTCCTGATCCAATTCAAAAAAGTTGGTAAAGTGAGTTGGGCAAAACGTGAGTCCATAATTCAGTACACGGGTCTCTTCACATGTTAGACTTCTAGATGAAATATTTACAACCAAAGATTCTACAGGTTCTTCCTCTGACGTAGAACCCGCGGACTCGTCTTTTTCTTGGGGAGCTCTCTGACCCAAACCATCAAGGAGGAGAAAAGAGTGAAATTTACTCGGGACACATGTGATTATGTATCGGGCTATGTGTATTCATGGCAACGTCTTCCTAGTGCTCGTCCTGCACCAAGGGGGAGAAAACCCCCTAGGGGAAAGAAGCCTCCAAACTCTGGTGCCGGCTCTGCCCGTGATGAATCAGGGGCCTCTTCACGTGATGCCTCCCCAAACTGTGGAGGAGGAGGGGTCACCGAGGGGGGAGGCGCCGCAGGAGGAGAGCTCCCCAAGAAAAAGACGAGTCCGCGGGTTCTACGTCAGAGGAAGAACCTGTAGAATCTTTGGTTGTAAATATTTCATCTAGAAGTCTAACATGTGAAGAGACCCGTGTACTGAATTATGGACTCACGTTTTGCCCAACTCACTTTACCAACTTTTTTGAATTGGATCAGGAATTATTTCGTTTTTTTCGTAATATACGGTTAAAGCATTTTTTTGCTTGTTTACCCCCATTTCCTTCCAATAGTCATTATGAAGAGGATGGATGTTTCAGACTTAAGACCATGGGCTTTAGAAATCCTAGCTCTTTTCTTCCACCAAGTCATCCTGTCATTGATAATTTTATTACTAAAGTTCAGGAGGATATTAAAATCATTGAGGAGGGTAGCAAGAAAGGGGATTTCTCAGTATATCATAATTTGACTAAATCTGAAAGGAAGGCTTTGTCACTACTGCAGCAGGATGTGTCTGTTACCATCCGCCCCGCCGATAAGGGTGGGGCTGTGGTGGTGATGGACACATCAATGTATGAGGCTGAAATTATGAGACAGTTATCGGATCGGGCTGTTTATCAGCCCATACCCGGTGATCCTTTGATTGGGATCCGGAAAAGGGTGGATGATCTTTTGTCGGATGCCCTTAGGAGAAATATCATAGATCAGGGCCTCTTTGAGTTTCTTAGAGAAAAGTATCCGGTGACGCCTAAACTGTATACCCTCCCCAAAATCCATAAGTGTTTAAATAATCCCCCTGGTCGACCCATCGTAGCCGGCGTTGGGTCAATTTTTGTGCCATTAGCAAAATTTTTGGATTCTATCCTCCAGCCACTGGTCCAGGCTGTCCCTTCATATCTCAGGGACACTTCTATGTTTTTGGAAAAGTTGAGTGAGGTGAGATTGTCTGGGGAGGAGACTTTTCTTGTAACGTTGGATGTCGAAAGCCTCTACACCTCCATCCCACATGATGGGGGTGTAGAGGCGGTAGACTGGTTCCTTATGACTCGTACCGATTTGACTTTAGAACAGAGGAAATTTTGTGTTTATTTGTTACAAATTGTGCTTCAGTACAATTATTTTGAATTTGGGGGACAGTTTTATCTACAACTACGGGGGACGGCCATGGGGTCGAATGTGGCCCCCTCCTATGCTAACCTATATATGGCCTTATATGAGGAGGCCTTTGTTTATTCCAATTCTTTATTTCATCAGCATTCTATATGCTGGCTGCGTTTTATTGACGATATTTTTTGCATTTGGAGGGGGCCCCATTCGACCCTGATGGAATTCATGACACAGTTGCATGACTCATGTCCATACATACGTTTGACGTCCCACCATGATCAGTCTACTATTGCATTTTTGGATACTTTGGTGGTTAGGGAGGGTGAGCGACTTTCCACTGACCTTTTTACTAAAGATACTGACCGGAATTCGCTTCTTCATTACAAAAGTTTCCACCCGACTGGAACCAAAAATAGCATTCCCCTCAGCCAGCTGAGTAGAGTTAATAGGATAGTGAGTGACGAGTCTAAGTGTGTCTATCGCAGGGAACAGATGGCATGTAAGTTTCGCAGGAGAGGTTATCCATCCTCTACTTTTTTACCCCGTCCTGGTGGCAAACGGAGACAGATTGGCCCTCGCATGCCGTTCGTGTCAACCTTCAGTGCCTGTAGTGACGCGGTGTCACGTGTGATTCGCAGGCACTGGAGGATTCTCACGGATGGCTTTCCTTTTGTTCCTGAGTTTCGTTATCCCCCAATTATGTCATTCAAACGGGCACCGACCATTCGAGATAAGTTGACGTCTAAAAAACAAATATTGCCCGTTAGCAGGGGTGCAGGCATGTACCCTTGCTTGGGATGTCATATGTGTGGAATGGCGTTACACGTGTGATTCGAGTTTTGTAGTCTACCTACTTAAGTGCCCCTGTGGCCTTGGGTATGTAGGGATGACTACTCAGCGTCTCAAAGATCGTATTTCATCGCATAAATCGGCAATACGTAATAAATTGCGGGGTCAGTCTGTCTCTGAACATTTTTCCACCATGGGGCACTCCGTATCACAATTAAGGGTGACTATCATTGATTCTGTCCCTGTCAATTGGCAGGGAGGGAATAGGGAAACAGCACTATTAAAGAAGGAGGCAGCCTGGATCAGAAAACTAGATACATTAGAACCTAAGGGGATGAATCGGGAGTATGATTTGGGTTTTTGTGTCCGTGTCCGTTAGCTTAATTACAGGTGGTGAGTTATTTCTTATTACCTTGCCACTTATTTATTTATCTAACTATGTATAGTTTGTAACTTTTCATATGACTTATTGCTCTTTTTTATGTGTTTTAGGTCCCCCTGGGTGGTTTGTGCGGTCGTCCTGATGGGTGGTGAGGTATGGATCCATTTGCCTGTAAAAACCTGGCACATTTTTTGTATATCATTTTTTATTTTTATTTATTTCACTTTATTCTATTTTTATTGTTTTGCAAGGGTTTCCTCCGTGTCTGGATCAGGGGATGGGCCCTGGAGCGCCATTTTGCATATTTATGGGGCATCTGACGGTCCGCAGCATTTTGCTGGCGGCGGGATGCGGCTGATGTATTGTTTGCGCGCTTTTGCTGCCTTCCCTCTTGCTCCAGATGCGGGGTATTGATTCCCGAGGTATATGATTGGCTTACTGGCTCCTCTGTTTACATACAAGCCAGTTGCTTGGCAACTGGAGAGCAGGAGGATGCGGCGGTAACGTCACTTCCGTGTTGTTCGGAAGTTAGGGGAGATAGTGGAGCGCATAGTTCTGCGTTCCTCCTACGCTTCCTGGGCCCGCCTCCTGCGTGGTCGCCGCTGATTGGTGATTGCGGTGCACGGGGAAGGGTTGGTCATATGACAGTCCGGGAAGTGTGATACTCCTAGTACACGCGAACGGCCGCTGATTGAGCCATAAATTCTCAGGTGTCAGGTAAGTGGATGTAATGCCTCTCTTGTGCTTTGCATATTAACTTGTATGTTCTCCATCAGGTCCGCCTGTTACACTCCGCCCAGCAGGACACCGATTGGTGTTTTTATTGGGGGTGGGCTATTTAAGGACACATTTTCTGGTGTTTGGTTTAGGCTGTTGCAATTTGAGAAAGGGCTTTTGCCCGAAACAGCGTCTGTCATTGCTTAGCCATGTTTGCTAAATAAAAGAGCTGATTAATACCTTTTTGAGTGGTGCCGGTTCTACTTGTTGCTGCATGGTACCTGTGTGTGACAGCTGCACATTTGTAATACCAATCCCTGCAATCCTGTTCACTGCACCTGTGTGACCGCATGCTGTTTAGTATACCAATCCATGCATACCTGTTAACTGCACCTGTGTGACTGCACATTGTATTAGTCAAGTCAGTGCATACCTTTCACTTCATCCCCCCAATATGGGCAAAACAGGCAGAGGCAGAAGCAGGCCACCCGGCAGGTCTGTTCGAGGTCGTACTGTCGTGATTTTGTGCGGCCCTGGACCAAAGTACAGTGTTCAGAAGGCGCGTGCCATCAACCCTCAAAGATTGTCAGGACGTAGTTGACTATTTAACACAGAACACCTCATCATCCTCAGCTTCCGCATGGAAGCGTGACATATCTTCCTCCTCCTGCTCTGATTCTAGCACCCCACTTAATACACAGTTGGCCGCCACCACCACCAAAGTGCCATCACCCCAGGGCTCAGCGGTGTGGAAATTTTATTGTGTGTCTACCTCAGATGAGAGCAATGCCATCAGTACTCGTGGAAAGGCCAAGACCCGCGTAGGGACAACTTCCTTACGAAGGCACATGATGACAAAGCACAAACTGCAATGGGAATGATCACCTGAGGAAAAGCAGCACACAAAAGCAAGCAGCGGCCGCTATATTAATTTTTCTGGTGTGTGTACAGGCCTGCCTAAATTTCCTGGCTGCACTGCAGCTGCAACAACAAAACAAAAGGCATGTACATGTGTCAATTCCCCTACGTAATCATTATCTTGCCGTGGTGAAGAGGCTTGCGTATCACAATGAAGCAATGACCGATATATGAGTGTGTTGGGGTTGGGGGGCACACCTGACCCAAAAAAATAGATAATAAGGTTGTTGCTTCATTGTGGACAGACCAAATTCGATCAGCTGGACACTCAGTCACTGCTGTTCTGTCATTCAGCTACCTCAGCCCGACCATATGGGCTTGAAAACCGCCATGGCCTGCACTCTGGCCATGGTGCGCACCAGTCCAGCACGGCCGTCACTACACAAACAGCATTTTGCGGTGCATTATACAGTGCATTATACAGTTTGGTCTGTCAGTGTGAAGCAGTACACTAATTACACTCCCTGATTGATGAAAACACATGCAAGATGTTTTAAAGCACTTTAGGTCTCCAATTTAGCATGCAATGTGATATCTATCCTTAAAACGCTGATGTGCGTCAAATCCTGATTTTTCCCGGGGACTTTTGGCGTGTATCCCACTCCGCCATGCCCCCCTCCAGGTGTTAGACCCCTTGAAACATCTTATCCATCACTTTTGTGTCCAGCATAAATGTTTCCAGTTTTCAAATTTCGCCTCCCCATTGAAGTCTATTGCGCTTTGCGAAAGTTTGCATGTTCGCGAACGCTTGCGGAAGTTACTGGCCACAAAACTACACCGGAAAGCTTTGTAAAATCTAGTTACAATCAATAGTTTTACTCCCAAAATGTGACAACAGCCTTTTGTAAACAAGACATTTATACAGCAGTTGTAGCAGTACTGCCTAGACTGGAAGTAAACTTATGACAGTTCTAAACTGCCAGTGATTAGGTGACAGTACAGCATGCTGAGCTTTAAAAGTAGAACAAAGAAATACCGCACTTGAAGATCACAGCAGACCTGGAGGTTTATTGAAGATTAAAGCATCACTAACTCACCGGGGAACTAGAAGTATTGCTCCCTGGTGATTTTGTTAGTCTTTCATCTCTGGTAAACCTTTGGGGCTGCAGTGATCACAGAGTGTGGTACTATCTTCTTGATGCCCTTTTGCACACCTGTAATTCTGGTTCATGATTTATAAGAGTTTAGGTGGAAATCACATAAAGTTTTATGTTTTTGTGATCTTTAAGTTTGTTGTTTTGACTCCACAGGTGGTGTCAGGCAGATCAGGTAAAATGGGCGCCTCCGTTAACATCTTGTCACTGCCTCTGTCGCCGCCTTGTCACTGCTTCTGTCGCCGCCTTGTCACTTGCTCTGTCACCGCCATGTCAATGTTTCAGTCACCGCCTTGTCACTGATTTTGTCACTACTTTGTCACTGCATCTGTTACCACCATTTGCCACATGCTTTCTATGGTAATTCTTGAACCTGTGCTGACCTCCTATTTTCACATCTGATTTCCCTATGGCACTGATGGCTAACCTTGGCACTCCAGCTGTGACAAAACTACAAATCCATTCATGCCCCTGCCTCCCCAAGTTATGTTTAAACTGTCAGAGTATTGCAATGCCTCATGGGACTTGTAGTTCAACCACAGCTGGAGTGCAAAGGCTAGCCATCACTGCCCTATAGTAATTCTTGGACCTGTGCTTTCCCTGCTCCGTATCTGAATTCCTGATCAAGCTGTTTTAACTTACCTGCTCATGATAGATGTACGGTGCTGCCCATAAGTATTCATACCCCTGGCAAATTTTGACTTACAAGTTACTTTTATTCAACCAGCAAGTATTTTTTTTCACAAAAAATGGCATAAGTGTCTCCCAAAAGATAAGACAATGTACAAGAGCATTATTGTGGGGGAAAAAAAACATTTCTCAGCGTTTATTCACATTTGAGCATAAAGTGTCCAGTCTAATATTATTCATACCCTTCTCAATAATCAATAGAAAAGCCTTTATTGCCTACTACAGCAATCAAACGCTTCCTATATTTGAAGACCAGCTTTTTGCATGTCTCCACAGGTATTTTTGCCCATTCATCTTTAGCAATGATCTCCAAATCTTTCAGGTTGGAGAGTCTTCTTGTCATCACCCTGATCTTTAGCTCCCTCCATAAATTCTCAATTGGATTCAAGTCAGGACTCTGGCTGGGCCACTCCAAAACGTTAATGTTGTTGTCTGCTAACCATTTCTACACCACTTTTGCTGTGTGTTTTGGGTTATTGTTACGCTGAAATGTCCATTGGTGCCCAAGGCCAAGTTTCTCTGCAGACTGCCTGATGTTGTCGTTAAAAACCCTCAAGTATTGCTCTTTTTTCATGGTGCCATTTACTGTGAAAAAAATTACTTGCTGGTTGAATAAAAGTAACTTTAAAGAGACTCTGAAGCGAGAATAAATCTCGCTTCAGAGCTCATAGTTAGCAGGGGCATGTGTGCCCCTACTAAACCGCCGCTATCGCGCCGCTAAATGGGGGTCCCTTCCCCCCCCCAAACCCACCCCCGCAAGACTTGGTCGCAGACTTGGTGGTTCCTGGAGGCAGGGCTAACGGCTGCAGCCCTGCCTCCAGTCGCGTCTATCAGCCGCGCATCGCCGCCTCTCCTCGCCCCTCTCAGTGAAGAAAGACTGAGAGGGGCGGGGGAGAGGCGGAGATACGCGCTGACAGACGCGCATGGGGCAGGGCTGCGGCGGTTAGCCCTGCCCCAACCAGGAAGCGCTCCCCCGCTGCACCGAGGGGATTTGGGGGTGAAGGGACCCCCGTTTAGCGGCACGATAGCGGCGGTTTAGCAGGGGCACACATGCCCCTGCTAACTATGAGCTCTGAAGCTAGATTTATTCTCGCTTCAGACTCTCTTTAAGGGGTATACAGTATGCACTAAACTGCGGTAAGTGGAATAACATGCCCTAAGTCTTATCACACGACGAGTAAAGTAGAATGCTACACTGCTTGTCATGTGTAAGAAATTATGCACGTTATTCTGCTTACCGCAGCTTAGTGAATATACCCCCTAGTTACTTATCAGCATGACTGCTACCTTGTTTAGTTTTGGATTTATCTGGGTTTTAACCTGCGAAGATTACTGATTCATAGTATGTAAAATAATTCATGTTAAAATGGAGCAGCCATAACTTTACAGGGGAGTGGGCTTTCTGGAAAATGTATTATCAACATATGATGCTGCTATTATATGATGCTTACCTAGACATTTTAAGAGCACTGCTCACCCTAAGCCAGGGGCTAAAGCTATTCAGATCTGCAAAATGAGGGGGAATAAGTTAGAATCTTGGCTTCGCTTTACATGTACTTATAACTACCTAGGTATCCCCTTCACTCCTTAGATAGAAAATAATTGCTCTGTAAGTGTGATAAAACCCTCTCTAGAGCAGCCCTGGGATAACTATGGCCTGTGGGCCGGATACAGTGATTATGCGCTGTAAATCATGCTGTTGCTGGATGGCCCGATTCCTCTCCTCCCTCCCTGCAGAGTTGCCAGCAGGGTAAAAGGGAATGGTTAACTCACCTAATTGCTGCTTTCAGCGTTGGGTCTTCATGGCTACAGTGCGTCATGTGACACACCTTTAGGATATGCCACCGTATTACACGCTGGCACATCCTGATGACATCATGTGAGATGCCGTCAGGACATACCAGATTGTAATACGGTGGCGCATCCTAATGGCGTGTCACATGACACGCCAATGTATGTGAGATGGCTTTTGACATCCTACAAATCCCTAAGCAAGCTCATTTTTCTCTTGGATATATCACAATGGTACATGCTAGGCTGGCTTCAGCATGTAGCATTGTAGTGTGTTGTGTTGGCGGTATAATGGTTAGGATAGCAGCCTACCAAGCGTTAGGCCTGGGTTTGATTCCTGGCCAATGTATGTAAGCTGGCTTTTGAAATCCTACAATTCCCTGGAAGACAAGACCCTCCTCCTCGGGAGGAGGAGAGGGAGGAGTGAGGGAAGTCTGTCGAGCAGAAACTGTCATTATTAGGCAGAAATCAGGTTGGTGGGAAAAAAAATTGCATTCCGTAAAATTCAGCGGAATTTCACATTTTTCCGCGGAAATTCCGCTATAGTGATATAGCACTATATTCGGTCCGGAATCGCAGAAAACTTAATTCCGTGGAATCCAGCGACCATCCCTACTAGCAACTCTGCAGGGAGAGAGGGGGTGGAGGAAGGAAAACACATTAGGAATGTGGCCTGTGGTCCGCAACCTGTGGCCCAGTCCATGCAGGGCCGGTTCAAGTAACAATGGGGACCAGGGTAAAATTAGCGCAGGGGCCCCCCATCAGACACCTCTCATACAGAAAAAGGCATTGGGGGTTCTTTATTGCAGCCAAATTTCCCTCCTGGGCCCCTGAGCCGGCTGCAGACCCTCCCTCTCAATCACCTCCCAACTTAACTGTACTCCCTGGGGCGCCTGCAGAGTCTTTGGCAGGCGTACGTTAAAAAGGGGCGCTGGGAAAAAAGGGCGCAGGGTTTTAAACGATAAACATGGATAACGTTTAAAAATATAATGTACTATATTTCGTTTAAAAATAATGTTTTATAAAGTTATAAATCATTAAATAATGTGCATGAAATTGGCAATTGTGAAAACGTTAATCTTCCATTTAAAAAGTGAAACGTATAATAACGTTTAAAAAAAGAAAGAAAGTAACCCTCCCTGTACCTACCCCTAACCCCTAGACCCCCATGTTGGTGCCTAAACCTAAGACCCCCCGTGTTGGTGCCTAAACCTAAGACCCCCCTGGTGGTGCCTAAACCTAAGACTCCCCTGATGGTGCCTAAACCTAAGACCCCCCTGATGGTGCCTAAACCTAAGACCCCCCTGGTGGTGCCTAAACCTAAGACTCCCCTGATGGTGCCTAAACCTAAGACTCCCCTGGTGGTGCCTAAACCTAAGACCCCCCTGTTGGTGCCTAAACCTAAGACCCCCCTGTGATAAGCATTAATAACGTGTGAAAAAAATATTGTGCTGTTTTTCGTTTAAAAATAATGTTTTAAAAAAGATTGTACTGTTTTTCGTTTAAAAATAATGTTTAAAAAATTATAAATCATATAATAATGTGTAATTATGAGAAGCAGTTATAAAACAGTAAAAGTCTCCGGGCGCCGCTTATAAAACGTTATTTTTCTCCGGCGCCCTTTTTTCCTGTCGGGCGCCCATTAAACGATATTTATTATGGGAGTGAATGGCGGCGCCCGATTTGTCCACTTGCCTCAGGCGCCCGAATTTACTGTTACCCTTTGGTAGTGCAGCGTCTCATCTATCTGCCAGCACAGGTGAGACGCTACCCTGCCAAAGACTCTGCAGAGGCGCTGGGGAGCAACAGTTAAGGTGGGGGGAGACACCTTGGGGGCCCCTACATGCTCTGGGGCCCTGGGGCAATTGCCCCCTTTGCCCCTATGGTAGCGCCGGCCCTGAGCCCACGTAAAGTTAGCCCAGCCCTTTTCTAGAGCCTAGGTTCTCAACACATGGTAAGCATACCCCTCTTGGTACTTTAGGTGGCCTCAGGGGCTACTCATAGTCAATGTATTATATTATGTTTTGGGGTGACAAACATGATAAACCATGTAAAAATTAGCCTGAATAAGTATTATTAGTTAATTAAAAGCGTAAAGGAGTGTTTAACCACTTAAGCCCACAGGGTTATTTATTTTTTGCATCTGAGCAACTTTCATCTCCCATTCATTTATCACTACTCATCACAATAAATTGATCTATACCTTGTTTTTTCTGCCACCAATTAGGCTTTCTTTGGGTGGTACATTTTGGTAAGAATTAATTTATTCGAAATCCATTTTAACAGGAATATTAAGAAAGAAATGGAAAAAAACATTATTTCTCAGTTTTTGGCCATTATAGTTTGAAATTAATACATGCTACCGTAATTAAAACCCATGTATTTTATTTGCCCATTTGTCCCGCTTATTACACCATTTAAATTATGTCCCTATCACAATGTATGGCGCTGATATTTTATTTGGAAATAAAGGTGCATTTTTCAATTTGCGTCCATCACTATTTACAAGCCCATAATTAAAAAAATATATATTGATATACTCCTTTGACATGCATATTTAAAAAGTTCAGACCCTTAGGTAACAATTTATTTTTTTTATTAAAAATGTTATTTGGGTAATTTGTGGTAGGTAAACAGCTAATTTTAAATGTAAAAAAAGGTATTTATTTAATAAAAAAAATGGATGTGGGTATAGTTTTACTATTTGGCCACAAGATGGCCACAGTCAAAAATTCCTGGAAGCGTACGATCAAGCTTCCAGAAACATGAATGAAGACGGGAAACTTTTTTTAACTCAGAAAAACTGCAGCCTCTGATAAGAGACTGTCGGTTTTTCTGCGGGGGGCTTCGATCAATGAATGGGAACTATAATCCCATTCATTGATTGCTGGGCTAACGCCTGTCAGCAGGAGCATGCACTGCCGGCGGGAGTGCGCGCAGCCTATCTGGACGAGAATGTTCGTCCATATAGGCTTAGGTGGTTAAAAAACGTATATACACAAATATTGAGTACTCCGAAACAAAATGTATGTATGAAGGGGTACTTGAGATTATGTTACTCACAACAAAGGTTATTTGGCCAACACAGTCATTAAAGTACACCTGAAGTGAGAAAGATATGGAGACTGTCATATTTATTTCCTATTAAACAGTGCAATTGCCAGGCTATCCTGATGATCCTCTGCCTCTAATGTTTTTAGCCATAGATCCTAAACAAGCATGCAGATCAGGTGCTCTGAGTGAAGTATCACTGGAATAGCTGCATGCTTGTTCAGGTGTGAGATTCAGACACTACTGCAGCCAAAGAAATCAACAGGACTGCCAGGAAAATAAGTATGGCAGCCTCCATATATTGTACCTCTCACTTCAGGTGTCCTTTAATAAAGGGGTACAAGCTGTAATAATAATGTTGAGAAACACAAAGAAGGTGTCTAGTTAAAACTAGTTTATTTTTCTTTGTTTGTTTTTAGATGTAAGCGTTGATTTTACATTTTATAGTTTGCATTATGTTAAGACTTTAATCTAATCTGGATTAATGTTTTTTTTTTTCTTTTGTAGATCCATACAAACAATGTATGAAGTAAGTTTTCATCTTCCAAATAACCAGAATACATCAGTTAAAATAAAAACTGGAAGCAAAATATTTGGGTGTAAAAAACATTTCTATTTCCAACTGCTATGATTAAAATAAAGCTGCTGGAAGATAAACAATAACAGATAAGAATGCTGCCTAAGTCCTGCGGGCACTCATTGATTGGGGGAAAAAAAAGGAATAAATGACTTTGACTGTGCTTTTCACAGTACAAAAGAATGTCTCATCTCCCACATGTTTAGATGGTGGAATCAATAAAAACTGTTATAATACGCTGCAAATGTCTCTCTTTCCATTTTTATCATCTGTTTGAACAAAGGAAAGCATCACGACTTTCAGAGCAATAGTCCAGACTCCCTTTCTTTTTGCTTTTAGTCGATTTAGTACCCAATTAAATACTGCTCTTACAGAAAAAAAATGATTGGTTAGGCAAAGTTATAAGAAATTCTCTATACGGGTTAAAGTTAGTATTGACTGCCACTCTGCAGTTATTAGCGAGCTTTATTCAAAGAGCGTTTTAAAAAAAAAAGAACTTTCTTTTCAGCGACAGACGAACGTACATAGCAATAATATAAAACATACTTCTGGTGACCTGTTAAAATGAACAACACTCACGGTACTTCTATAAAGCCTCACGCTGAACCAATGTTCTAGACAGGTGCTAAAAGTATTGCTATAAAGTTGGGCCTAGTTTACTAATGTGTGAGGTCAGAGCATATGCAGCTAGGTGTGGTGAGGTAAACGAAAAAGTGTCCCTGTGTTCCCTTCAAAATTAAAATAAAGAGCCCATTAAGCAATTCATGTAACACTTTAAGGGTTCCTTAGCCCAAATTATAGTTCACAATAGTTTTGGCAAGAGTCCCCTGGTAATTTGGGCGCTGCTATAGGCTGCTATGCAATTAGAGGCTATGGTGATGCCAAGTGAGTAATTTAGGTGCAGAAGTGCTCCGCTGTAGCTGATTTGAGTGGCTTTACAGCAATTATAATTGAATCATTTGCAGCCATGTAGCTGCTGTAATTTGTGAGGCAAAGGTCAAAAGTTATTTTAAGCAGTGGTACTTCCCCCTGAGTCTAAGACTCCAAGCAAAATGGTTTAGAGACAATAATTTGGGGGAAAGGAAATTGTTATAAAAATACAAATGACTTTATTAATCACCAATAATATAAACAATTATAAAATTGACCAAGATACATCCGTAGGTGGGAATACACTTTCGTTCAGGGCCGTAGAGCTGATTGCATCGGCCACAAACCAGGTACCAAGAAGGGATTATTACATAAGGAACTAGCTAGTTCAAAAATTGTACTTATAGGGGATCCCCTATTCAGAAAAAGGAAAAAATACTGTGAGTATCAAAAAATGCCACTCAATTCACAATTGAACAAGTCACTTGTTGTTATTGTTCATTCCTGGATTGTTCCACAGTGAGTAGAAAGAAGTGTCTGTCAGGTGTGTTATTCCTCTGGTCTCGACTGTATGTAGACTTAAAACAGTGAGGAAAAGTCCGCCAGGATATAATCTTTATGCACATTCCACCTGAATAGTGTATTTATTTCCAGTGATGTAATGTAGCTGGAGTACAGTGCTGGTAGTGTAAGCAGAGTATTACTCAGATGATGAAACAATTGAGCCAAACAAGGACACAAGCTTCATATGCCGTGAATGCACAAGTGTTCACGTGGAGTATAGATTAACAGCAGTCCGCCAGGAATACTTCCTTATGCAGCATCATCTCCACATAACAAGTGCAATATGAGGTCCCTGATGTAGCTTCGGCGTAACTAGTAGGATCGGCCTGGTCCTCTCCTCCTGGGCTCTCATACACTTTACTCCTTGGTAAGCTCTGTTTTTCTCGATCTTCTCCAACTTTTTTACATGTCTTTTTCATACTCCTACCGCTCAGACTTATTCATCTGATACAACTGGCCTACATATTCCTACTTGGTTTCCCTTTATCTCTGCTTTTTCACTCACTCATTCTGAATCACTCTGATAAACACTTTTATTACTTATATAGGGAATACTCCCCTTATCTTCACCCAATCGTTATATATATTATTTGGTTTCAATGGTATATGCACTTTAAATGTATTCTTATTAATTTTTTAACTGTAGTTACAAAACTGTAGTTACAATATATGCACTTTAATGGGCTGGTTTTAAATGTGAATGAACTGCATTTAGATATTTATATGGTAGTGCCTAATTGATTCTGTGCTATACTAATAATCACAACACGCACTCATGAATATGTATATGCATGTCTGCTGGACTTGAGTATAGCACTAAAACACTAGAAAGAACCAATTATAGGCTATTCATTAGCTAATTTGGTCCTCTTGACCCAACACTGTGCCAGTTTTTTCATGTAGCGTACATGAATATGAATATGCGTGTCTGCGATAGTTGTGACATGGTGGGAGACTATTTTGAGCCAATTTGGACCATCAGGCTTGGAATTAGGTTGACTTGACTAACTAATTTATAAACATGCATAATGTCTCTATTGTTGGACAAAAGAGAGTTCGCATGCATATTGGTATACATGCTTACAAAATTTATGGGGTGACACCACATTTAATGGCCCAATAGGAGACACTTTTTATGTCTACAGTCCTTACCATTTTTATTAAATTATTCTGGGATCACTGGAGCCTGGGAGGCCACGCCTTATTGTTGTTTTAATTGTTTTTAGCTAAATGGTTGTTGGTCAATAAAGAATTATTAACAAGTTTATGCAGTGTCATACATTTTATCTTGTTTATCATAAGTTGAGGGGAGGTTGTCTTAATTCTTGTCTAATTGTGTATATTGCATAGAACAGGTCTAACAACCTTTACTGGGGAGGTAAATTAGCGTTTACACCCCGCGCCCTTTTTGTCCGGGCGCCCTTTTTGTACGTACGCAATTGTGTGATGGGAGACAAATAAATACAATAATTGTTAAAACGGGTCACACAGTCAGATCTCAACCGTGTAGTTAAACTTCTGCTCTGGCCCCGAAACAAAATTTTATGGCACCAAATCCAAATATATTGTTTTTCCAAGGCAGATTATAGAGTGCCTGTACTTCCAAATTTTTTTATTTCTTTTTATCTTTTTTTCAATGTTTATAGATTAGCCTCAACATTTAAATTAAGACTATAGTAGATAAAACAAAAGCCAGAGTAAAGGCGCTAGATCAAAACCATTTCATGCAATAATGAAATGCATATTTGTGTGACCAAAATATTCAATATTTAGCACTTTCATTTAAACAATCCAGTCCAGCATAACTGGGCTAATGAGAGAGGAATTTAAAATGCAATTTAAAATTTAAAGGGAATAAAGATTCCATTATTACAAGTGATTTAACGCTTTTAATTTTAATAAGCAACGTTCAAGTTTTATGTTTTTGTTAAGAATGCATTAAGTACGTGAAGTGTTACCAGAATGTTATGAAGTTATTTTAGGTTTCAAAAACAAAAGTAAATATACAAAAGCTGATAGAAAAGTAATGAAAGCAATATTTTATCCAGAAAAAAGATGACATCACTGAGTCAATGGGTTTGAAACAGCGCTGCCTAATGTGCAGAAACGTGTGCGATGCACACCTTACTTAGCAGCGCTCGCTGCCTTGTAAGGAGCGTGCCTTCCCTTAGTTATGCAAGCTGCTTCCGTAGCATTGAGAGAAGTCTGATCAATTATGTTCATTTTTCCAACCTGTTTCAGAGCAATTTTTAAAAAATTGTATGCAGTTAAGAATTGATCCAGCCCAAACCAGTAGCAATTGTATTTGACTGGTCCAATGTATCTAACTGCATACAAAGTGCAACAAAATGTACATTAAGTCAGAAAAGTTAGCATCTCACTACTCACCTTTGGTCTGTATTAGTTGCCAACGTTTACTTCCTCTCCTGTATTTACCTCAGCAGTGGCGTAGCTAAGGAGTTGTGGGCCCCAATGCAAGTTTTACAGTAGGGGCCCCCTAAGCACTCTATAGATAACAATTAATACGGCGCACCAAAACCTGCCAATGGCAACTACAGTGTCAGAGGTGCAACAAGGGGATGGGGCACAGTTTGTTAATGATTACCACCATTCAAAGTATCTATAGAAGAGATTATTACAAGCACAGGACCAATAGAGAGCTAATACTGTGATAGAGGGTGGACCCTTCAAGGCCCCTCTGGCCCAATGGCCCAGATGCGGTCGCTTCCTCTGCACCCCATATTGCTACGCCTGTGCCTCACAGGAGCCTATAGGCACAGATGTTTTGGCATTTAGATGTTACCTTCCATGAACCAACAAACCCCCACCAAACTGCACCACAAGTGTGCTGGCGGTCCCTGCTGTCACTTCTCCCTTACTTCCCTTGCCCGTCACTGGTAGCTACAGGTGCCCCTTAATACTAGGTAGCCAGAAGTGCCCTCAATATTAAGTAGCCGGTGGGGGCTCAAAGCATTAGGTAGCTAGAGGAACATCAGTATTACCGTATATACTCGCAAGCAAGCCGAATTTTTGACCCCCCAAAAGTGGGCCAAAAGTTGGGGGGTCGGCTTGCTTGCGAGTCATGGGTGGATAGGTGCTGTCCCTCCCCGCTCCCCCCGCGGCTGCCGCTGCTATTACCTTAAGCGGCGCCACTTCCTCTATCCCCGTCCTCCTCCGGTAAGTAACTCATTCACAGCAGCGCGCCCCCCGCTGCTGTGATGACGCAGGAAACCATAGAGAGCGGTTCCCATAGTAACGGCATCGCCGCTACAGGAAGCCGCTCTCTATGGTTTCCTCGTCATCACAGCAGCGAGAGGCGCGCTGCTGTGAATGAGTTACCGGAGGAGGACGGGGATAGAGGAAGCGGCGCCGCCTGAGGTAATAGCAGCAGCGGCAGCCGCGGGGGAGCGGGGAGGGACAGCACCTACCCACCCATACTGGGGCACTATGCTAGCTATATGGGGCACTATGCTAGCTATATGGGGCACTATGCTAGCTATATGGGGCACTATACTAGCTATAATGGGGCACTATACTAGCTATAATGGGGCACTATACTAGCTATAATGGGGCACTATACTAGCTATAATGGGGCACTATACTAGCTAAACTGGGGCACTTTACTAGCTATACTGAGCACTATACTAGCTATACTGAGCACTATACTGGCTATACTGAGCACTATACTGGCTATACTGAGCACTATACTGGCTATACTGAGCACTATACTGGCTATACTGAGCACTATACTGGCTATACTGAGCACTATACTGGCTATACTGAGCACTATACTGGCTATACTGAGCACTATACTAGCTATAATGAGCACTATACTAGCTATACTGAGCACTATACTAGCTATACTGAGCACTATACTAGCTATACTGAGCACTATACTAGCTATACTGGGGCATTTTACTAGCTATACTGAGCACTACCTACCTATACTGGGCACTATACTAGCTATACTGGGACATACTGGGGGGATCACGCGGCCAGCGTTTCCTACCCCCGGCTTACATGAGGGTCAATCATTTTTTCCCTTTTTTTGGGGTAAAAGTGGGGGGGTCGGCTTACATGCGGGTCGGCTTGCTTGCGAGTATATACGGTAAGCTAGTGGTGCCCCTGACTGATGGAAGATCTCATCAGTGGAATGCTGAGAGCAGGGCGAGTAACCTCATTTACTCTCTCATCAGGGCTCTGCATAGGAAAGGAGGGAGGGAGGCAGTCGGGGATGGAAATTACCCGCCTTTCCATCATCAGGGTCCTGTAGGCATGTGCCTACAGCAGAGGTGTAGCTAGGCTTTTTTAGTGCCCGGGGACAAAAGACAGATTTTGCATCCCCTCTGGACAAATTGGATATGGACACGCATCAGAATGTGGTCATGGTCATGGGTGGAGCCAAATGTGCAAATGCGGTTTAGATAGCCAGATGTGCCCTCTTCCCCCCGTTTAGATAGCCAAATGTGCCCCCCTTTAGATAGCCAGATATGCCTCCCTTCCCCTCGTTTAGATAGCCAAATGTACCCAATATAGTTAGCCAGATGTGTCCTCCTTGTTCTGCTGCTGTTTACACTTCTGCACTCCTCTACAGAGGGAGGGAGAGAAGCAGGGGCACTTCAGGCAGCCAGTGAGCTGCCTCTCACTTACTTGGGGGTGCGGTGGCCATGTTCTGCACTCCCTTACAGTGCTGCACCCGGAGACATGTGTCCCCCTTGCCCACCCATAGCTACGCCTCTGGCCTACAGGGCCTCATGGTAAATACGGCCCTGCTTCCTCTGTATTGGTTGTGCTGCTCACCTTTTCCAATGTCACATTATGGTTATATAGTTTATTTATATTTATCTTTAGGGCCCATTCCAACATGACAGAATTCACATGCAGAAAGCATTTTTACAGGCCCACATTCGCAGCAGATCTGATGCAAGTTAAAGGCCAACCAAATTTGAATGTGTCTATGCACCTTTACTTTGAAGTTATCTGACTAGAAACAAAGGACCAATAGTATCTGTTGGACAGCTTGTTACAGACTGTTGCAATTTATAACTTTTAACGGAAAAATATATTTTTAAACATAAAAATTTCACCCAGTTGAAATACACTTTTTGAAGTTCTGCTTTAATCCCTATTACTCAAGGTGATCATTAGACAATAGAGACGAGATCTACAAAGACAGCAAACTTCAAGCCCATCTGTAAAAGGTCCTTTTTGCCTTCAGGGATCAATAAAGGAATCAGTCAATCAGTCATACAATCAAGAACCTCTCTGGTACTAACAACAAGGTGGTAAATGCCACACATGTCACTGTTCATTAGAGATACAAAAAAATCTTTGCTTAGTTAGTAATCCATCCAGTAAACTGTTTGGAAATTAGAAGGTAACAGCTGTCATGGACCTGCCTGGGCATGCAACATGAATGTGCCTGACATGCATTATAGGAGATAGATCCACTAATAGATGGGAACTCAACCAAATGAATACTGCTAAGCCTGCATGGACTAGTTGGCAGCTCATTATACCTGATAAGTTTATGATGAGGCTTAGTGGCATCTACTTGGCATTTATTCTCATCAAAAACTACCTAGATGCAGTGGAGACAGTCATGTTCAGGCTTCCTGTTTGATATATTCATAGGACTTAATTTAAAGTGACGTTTTCAAGCATTTTGATGCCACAATTTAAATTCCTTAAGTGTTCCTCCAAGTGTAGTTGTCAGGCATAAAATCAAATATCAATTCTTTATTTTTATCTGGTAAACACGTAATAAGGATGCTAACCAGGCAATCCAAAAGTTAAAAATCACTATTACTTTTCTTGTTGATAAATGATCATTCCCCAGTTTACCTGACTCTTATTTGGTACATTGCCGTACAAAGGAAGTTGTAGGGCATGCTGGGTTGTCTCTTTTGCTTTTTTACTTACCTCTCAGAATTCACTAATGCAGCCTGATTGGCTGAAGCCTCTTTCTCTCCTGTTTTCCCCTCCCACACCTCTTCCTCTCCTATTGGCCAATATTTCTAATGCTGAGACAATGCACTTTCTATTGCAGAGCTGGGTGGGAGTGCCTGAAGACTGGGAGGAGGGCGGGCAATACATACACAATCAAGCAGAGGAAAGTAAGGGAGAGATAGACACAGTTAAAATGGAGAATCCTAAGAAGGATTTTCTATTTTTTTTTTTTTACTATAGAAAAATAACTAAAATCAAAATGTGGAGACTAGTGCAATACATATGTTATGTAAGCAGAGAAAGTATTTATATACTTACACATGTGTTTTTTTTTTTCTGAGATAGTATGGCTGACAGCTCCTCTTTAAAATGCTTTCATACTTGTTCTATTCTCACTTTCTGGTTCTGCTAAATCTCACCTTTATTCCTTATAAGGGATATCTGATATACAACCTGAATATTACCCAATGCAAATTATTGCTACTTTTACTTATTTGTTTGTATCGCCATTTTCAATAAAAAACTTGCTGATTAAAAAAACAAAATGTTTTCATGTGGAATCCTCTTCATGCCAATGTGCAGGGAGACATTTTATGCTGGGAATACACAATGAGATTTTTCAGCAGATTTACTGTCCAGTCAATTTTCCGATCGATCGCCTAATTGATTTTCTGATCGTTTTTCTTATCAATTTCCATTTCCTTCTATGAGAAATCGATCAGAAAAACTATCGAAAATAAGATCGAACCTGTCAGAAATTATTGGTCGAACCATCTATCTGCCAAAAGCATTAGACAATGGGATGGATTTACAAAGCTTACTTAATTTTCAATTTGTTACATTTATCTGCTTATAATTAGTACTGCTGTAATGAGTAGTTATGGCCACTTGTCACTAAGGGGAAGTGTGAGACAATAATATAGGACTTCTATATATAGTATCGACCGTGATACTTCACTTTTGCTGCCACTACTATATTATTTAATGTAAATCAACCCCATTGTCTAAAATGCCTGCACACTGGCATATAATGTGATGGGGGCAACTTAAAGTTGTTGCCCTGATTTAAGTGACTTCTTGGTCCATGGAAATGTCCAACCTGTACAATGATCTTCCACTGAACACCGTCAGAACAAAATACATCTTAGTTTCATATTTTAAATCACTGATTTGGCTCTTCTGTAATCTTTTATTGTCTTATACAATTTTCACCTAAAATCTGTAATAGGTTGAGCTATTCTTCCTGAATAAAATGAGAAAACTTTTTGTTTGCATGGTAATAGTATCCTCATAAGAACTTGTCATAAGCTGATGTGATTGATATTCTCTTTTAAAGTAAAGCAGGGAATGTTCAATACAATATCTCCCATTATGACAGGACACATAAATAATGTTTCTTAGACGATCTGCAATAAATAGATTTTGTGCTTAAAACTTCTTCAATTGCAGTCCAGATCCAATTCATATTTCTTAATCAAAGCGGTGATTAGAGTTCTGTCAAGCTAATGGATGTCATTATGAGGATATCAGATCCAGTGTCTAAACCATCGATAACCTTTCTAACTTGTTCACAACACTGCTATAGCACCAAATTTTACAAAAAAAAAAATCTGTTTTTTTTTAGTATAGATAAGTAAATCTTTTATAATTGTCACTGTCCAACAAGCCAACAGATAAAGTGTAGAATACAGTTGTGAATAGAACAGAGAGGCTTGATTGATAGTGTTGGTGTTCGACTTTGGCATAGCGAATTCAGAACACCCAAATACTGCACTCCTGATTACCACTGTTCAGCACAATTTCAGTACCGAACAAGTGGACAGTGTCAGGGAGAGTTCACTTACTTGCGTTACTGTGCATGTTTCACATGACTCCAATGCTTCATGTGAATGGTGCAGTATAATGCAAGTGAGTGAACTCCCCCTGACGCTGTCCACTTGTATGGTACCGAAACACTGAACACCAACACTAATGATTGGAAAGTCATGAGCATGAGGACCAGGCAGGGATCAGAAGGAGTAAACAGTTTCTGTTGTTAGGACTATTTTCCTGTCTATGCATGTGGATTTTCCAGTGTCTTCAATCAAAACGATCGAATCCAGTGAAAGTCAAAAATAATCTTTTTCTCAATCAAAAAAACACACAAATGATTATCCTGTTTTTTCACTAAAAAGCTGATCGGACATTTTGGAAAAATCTTTATATTCGATCTAACAGAATAATCAATGGAAACTAAGTGAAATAAAAAGAAATAATTGTACCATGTATGGGCACCATAAATCTCACCCTTCCTTGACTTCAGAGCTCCCTTGAACAGATTTAAACTGTAAAAATTGTGTTATTTTACCACCACCAAGTCTCACTGCATTTCAACCTGCCCACATTAAAGAAATGCCTTGAAACTCAATTGAATATAAAGGGTGAGGCAGCCAGACAGTTCTATACTGGCCTTGCCCTATGTGCTTTGTGCACAAGGCATCTGCAACAACGTTAATTTTGCCCGCTATATGCTTAACCTCTAGGCAACTTCTGCCACGCTTATCTACGCCCCTTTAAAATTCACCTGAGTCATAGGGGCGTAGATAAGCGACTCCTGTTTATTTCCCCGTTGTGCTCGATCGCGTGCACTTGCCTGCGCATACGTGTTGGATACCCACTGATCTGTGATTGGCTGATGTGAACATGTGTTCACAAAGCCAATCAAGGTGCTTGCAAGTTTGAATGAGCACTGCCAAAGCCAATGGCAGTGCTCATTCATTCAGAATGTTTATAAATATTGTATCAGTCACTATGCTGTTACTGAGGTCACTCGCAGTGCTGCTCGGATGCCCCTTTTCAAAATCCGGATCAGGATACCCCGCTATCCGATCCGGGTCGGATATCCGAGTTCAAAATTTCCCGATTCCGAATCAGATATCTGACCCCAGTATCCGGCGGATTCGGATATCCGGATAGAAAACCGGGAAGTGGCCTTTAAATTGCTTTAAAAACATTTTTAGGGTATATGAGGCATGTAGCATCATTATTTTGTAAAGGGGAACACTAATTGATGTGGGGACTTAAAATCGCCCCCCCCCCCTCCCAAAAAAAAAATGGCTGTCAACATTAGGCCTAGGTTCCAGACTGCGGTCGTGCAGCCCACATTGGCCCATATGCAATTCACTTTTTCACCTGAGTTATCTCCAAGGTGATATTTTTAAATTAGTCGATAAAATGCTTTTTAAGCCACCAGAAAGCATGATAATACTCAAAATAATTTTAATATCACTTTTTCATTTACATTTCGATACTCTTTTAATTGAAAAGTGCTGGAAAATTATTATAAATAGAGGGTGAAAAATTATCTCCTAGGAGAAAACTCAGGTGAAAAAGTGAATTGCATATGGGCCATTGTGTCCAAAGTCCAGCCGCACAACTGGGACTTGGCAGTTTTCAGCCAATACACCTCCAAAAAAATTACGCAGCAATTGTGTTTTGGGTTAAATATAGGTGGTATCAGTGGCCTGTGGCACCCTGGCCTGGCGGTGAGAGCTGCATAGGCAGCAGGAGCAGGGCAATGCAGCAGCAGGGGTAATGTGTGCCAGGAGCATGCCAGACGTGGCACGTTGCAATTGGCACTTAGCACATGTCACGTGGCAAAAGCCATGTGGCACTTGCCATGTGGCACTTGCCAAGTGTCACGTGCCAAGTGACAGACAGCAGAGGAGAAGACACTAGTGCACACTAACTGTCACACTGGCACTGCTCACAGCACAGCAGTTCTGTAGAAAGCTAACACAGTAGTACTACTACGCCAACAACTACTAGCACACTGACTGCAGTACTACAGTACTAACTACACAATAACACAGTAATCCTATCCCCTAATCCCTAACCTAACCTATACCTAAGGCTAATAGCTGGCCAGCAGGCAGCAGCTGGCCTGGTATGTGCACAGCACACACACACAGACACATAGCAGCTGCCTGCAGCACTTACTCTGATTGTCACACAAATGACATCAAGCTAATTAATGATTTAACAATAGTGTAGTGATAGTAGTTAAGGGGTTAATTACTGAACAGCTTTAGGTTTATATCTGTGTACAGCCCTCTTGCTAGGCCATCAGCACTGGAGCATGTCTCTCAGTGAGCATTCAGCAAGCTAAGATGATATGTCATCATGGCAGCCCTCCATAATATACAGGGGGCTGGCCAGTGTTCCTTTCTGTGATTGGGTGCCAGGGTTTAGGCTGAGAGCCCTCTGATTGGCTTAATGAGGTCAGGTGGGGCTGGCCAGGGTTCCTGTGAGGAAACGCGGAAAAGCCGCCGCAAGTGCTCAGAGTGAGGCGGCTGTTTCCGCGTCCAACATGGCGGCACAACGCGAAGAAACCGCCGCATGCTGCATGGGCAGAGCAGTGGAGTCCGCATTGGATGCGGCGGATTGCGCGCATAGCAATAATACTGACATTGTGGTTGGACGCAGGGAAGCCGCCGCTTGCTTGGAGAGCAGTGCGGCGCCCCCGCGACCGAATCAGCGGATACATTGCAAAACATGTCTGGTGTGGCTGGGACTGCTAGTCCACACAGGTTCAGAAGGACGCGTGCGCGCGCGCTGAGAGGCAGAGCTTATATGACAGCCAGAGAAGAGTCAGCTGACCAAGCTGGTCAGCTGACATTTTTACCACCTTCCATTGGTCCAGCACTTAGGGGTGGCGCTAGAGAGCGCTATAGTATATATACTGGTCATTTCTCTGGTGTCTGGCGTTGCGATCACTACGTGGTAGCACTCAGACCTTGTCCGTTTCTGTGTTCTAGCATAGTTTCCAAAGGTGTTGATGATTAAGGAGCTCACACCTTAGCATTAGGAATATTGAACTGTATTATTTGTTATGACCTTTTGCCTGCCTGACTATTCCTCCGAACTCTGATTCTGTATCTTGCTATTTCTGAAATCCTGTTGCCAAACTCTGCTCGTTCCTGGACTCTGTATTTGCCTTCTGATTCTGTACCTTGCTTTTCTGATACTCCGTTGCCAAACCTTGCCTGTTCATTGGATTCCGAATCGGTCTCCTGAATCTGTACCTTATCTGTCTGTTTGTTAACGACCTGGCTTGCCCGACCTCGAGAACTAGCCTTACTGTTAGAGGCAGTTCCCAGACCTGTTAGTGACACCCTCTCTCTGGTGTCACTCACACTCTGTCCTTCCTACCTTCAGCCTAGCCCCTCCTCCGGGAGAGTCTAGGCCTACGGAAGGAACATACTACCGTGCAGTACTCCTTACTGCATCTGTACCTTCTCCTGAGGTGCAGTACTCAAAGTATTACGGTTGCACTAATACTCTCATATCTCAGGTGTCCAGAGGTTAGTAGATATATCTGATTATCGGTGATACTGCAGATCATCAATAATCGAGTATATTCTGTATTCTCGGTGATACTGCAGTTCACCGGTAATCAGACCCTCTCTGTGTTACACCGATCGTTACAGTTCCCCTCTGTGATTGGTTGCTAAGGCTTCTGCTGGGAGCCCTCCGATTGGCTACAGGATGTCATCTCCTTAGTTACAGTATTTCGGATCCGGATATCTGCTATATCCGCGGATATCCGGGCTATGCCGCCAAATATCCGCAGATAGCTAACCGGATTTTTAAAATAATCTGGAATCCGAATCCGATAGCGTAAAAAAGTTTGGATATCCGGAATCCTGATGAGCAGCCCTGGTCACTAGTGAGAGGATCTCAGATAACTAGAACAGCATTAGTGAATGATCAGCATCAGTGAGGTTTTTTTTTAAATAAATTATACCCCCTCCCATTGAGCCCATTAACCCTTGCCTCCCTGAAATGTGAAAATTGCTGTGGTTTTTAGGGGAAAAACCCTGTGGTTGAGAAGTGGTTAACCTTCAACCAGATATTATGTTGAAGGGGACTTAGAGGACAGCGCATTAATCGCAAACATTACCCCTTTATTGTCCGTTTCAGTATCCTCCTATTACCAAAGAAAGGTGCCCAAACCACCACTGCCACAACAACAGGAAATAGCTCTCAAATGACTATATTCTGCTTGATCACCCTGCTTGATCCAAACCAGAGACCACCACTGAGCACACCACCTATGCCCCCATAGCGCACCAAAACCTACCCCTCCTGCTGCATTTGTAAATAAGTGCAGAATCTAGCACAAAGTTTATTTGCCACATTGTCAGCCCATTGAATTGTCTTGGGAAACAATGCCATATGAGAAAACCCAACCTAACCTCCCTGTCTGAACATACGTGCCAAAACTTCTGAAATGGATAATGCCAGCCATATAGAGAAAACCCTCCCCATAGGCATAATCTTGGCTGCAAATGCTAAATGCCCCAGGGTCGACTGTACCAACTGCACTGTAACCTTGTGCTTTGACAACAATAAATAAACCAACTGTTTGAAATGCTGAGCCTTTGCTTTTAGAAGTCTAAATTCCATGAAAACAGTGTCTACAGTATAGTTATGAATAATTAATTAGAGGACCTGGGGGCGTGGTGTCGAAACAACAAATAACAAAAAGGAGAGAACAAACAAAAATGCCACATGGGGAGGGATGCCTCCATGTAGTTAATGAAATAGCAACAGAGTACCTTAAGGCACTTGTCCCCTTAGTGGCAGTAATACTAATATATCATCCGACACAATTGTATTTCAAAATATCAAAATCCATTTATTAGAAAACTCTAAAAGACTTATGAATGCTTGTCTCAATGAATATGCATTTCCCCACAAAAACAAATCTACCACCCCATAAAACCAAAACCCCCCATGAAAATAGCATGCTACAGGCCTGCTATAATGGAGTGAGACTGACCACCTAATCTACAGTCATGCTATGATGACTGCAACCAGCAAAACGCTGAAGACACATGGGTGAGACCTTTCCTTGCTTTATAATCATAACAAGCAAATGCATATCCTACTAAACTAAACATGGTGATACTTATGTGAAAATTGCTTGTGGCTGCGATTTGGCCGTTTGAGAACTGTGCCTTTGAGCGGTTTGGTGTCTGGCTGCAAACTTTAAATCAGATTGGCTGCGATTGGGCCATCGGTGGAAGTTTTTGTCTTACGCAAAGGAAAGCGTTGAAACCCAACTGCAGGGTCGGTCTTCTGTGGGGTTTATACTGGATCTTCCTCCAAAAGGATCTTGGCTGGTTCTTTTGTGAAAATCAACTGTCACGATTACAGAGAACCATAGAGACAGTAACTAATATGCCTCACTTGTTTTTTGTTAACCCATTTTTTTCCACCTTGGAACTTGTTGTAAGCAGCTATTGGACTTCCTCTTCACCTGCTGGGGATGCCCAGCTTAGGATAGGGGCAGGTGGCCATTCCATCTCCGGGGTACCTTTAGCTATTTTCATGGGTTTTTTTGGTTTTATGGGGTGGTAGATGGGTTTTTGTGAGGAATGCATATTCATTGAGACAAGCATTAATACATAAGTCTTTTAGAGTTTTATAATAAATGGATTTTGATATTATGAAATACAATTGTGTCAGATGATATTTTAGTATTACTGCCACTAAGTGGTCAAGTGCCTTGAGGTACTCTGTTGCAATTTCATACAGTATAGTTATGCCAAAAACATCCAGACAAGTACAAAACAATACTGTCTTTTCTTCTGCACTAGGGACCACAAATTCTTGCATGAGGTTTTTAAAAGTACTTTAAGGGGCACTACAGCGAAAAACTGTAAAATTGAAAATATGTGCAAACATATACAAATAAGAAGTACATTTTTTTTCCAGCGTAAAATGAGCCATAAGTTACTTTCTCCTATGTTGCTGTCACTTACAGTAGGTAGTAGAAATCTTACAGAAGTTACAGGTTTTGGACTAGTCCATCTCTTTATAGGAGATTCTCAGGAATATATTTATTTTCAAAACCACTTAGTGAATGGCAGTTGCTCTGTCCAACTGCCAAAAAACTGTGTAGCAAGCAGGGAAAGCTGGTCAGCATCATTGTTTAAATCCTTTTTAGGGAATATCTTTTTATTTTACTCTGGAAGAAACCTACTTTTTATTTATATATGTTTGCACATATTTTAAATGTTACAGTTCTTCGCTGTAGTGCCCCTTTAAGTTAGCACAAACCCTCTCACCCTTCCTGCTAACAAACAGGAAGTTATCTAAATAGTGCATGACTTTGGCATTGCCTGAAAACCAGCAGATGCACCATTCAAGGAAGGAAGAAAAAGTTTTGAAATATAAATAAGAAAGCATGCACCCCATAGGTCAACACATATAATATTAATAAATAGCCCTAAATTGCTGAAAACCCCAAGGCCAGAGTGGCAGGAGCCTAAATGCGGACTTCATGTCTGCCTTAGGGCTCGTTCCCACTGTTGCGACGCGATTTCGGCCGCATTCCGACGCTTGTAAAAACGCATGCGGATGCGTTTCCGCATGCGTTTTTACCCGCAATTTCGCATGCGATTTCGCATGGCAGGGTGCCATGCGAAATTAACCATGACACTGCCAGGGCAAAATAAAATTAAAAAAGGTGCGAAATCGCACGCGAAATCGCGGGTAAAAACGCATGTAACAAACGCATGCGTTTTTACTATTAAATACATTAGCGGCGATTCGCACGGATTCCCGACGCAGGCGAAATCGTTGGCTCTTTTGTGCGTTTTTTTACCGCTGAAAAAAACGCACCTCAACAACGCTACAGTGGAAACAGGCCCATCCACTTGCATTACATGTGCGGATCTGCATGCGTTGGACGCATGCAGATTCGCGATAGTGGGAATGAGCCCTCAGCTAGTAGCACACCCTCTCTAAACTCACTAATGCCAACAAGTGCTGTTTCAAAATATAAAACAGAGGAAAGCTCCTTGGCACCTAACCCTAAATCCCCCCTAAACCATAACTCCCCCCTCCGCCGCAGAGCTGCAATATGTGTCAACACAAGTAAATATCTGCGCCAGAGGTGTCCAATTAGCGGCAATACACTAAAATATCGGTGCACAGAGGCGCCTACTGGAATCAAGGGCGATTCTATTGGGCACAGAGGGCAGCAAATGGCGGAACTGCATAGCGGGCACTGATATTTTCATATATTGCTGCTAATCGGGTACCTCTGGGCGCCGAGGTTAACCTGCTTTGTCGCATATCATATGTGGAGAAAGGAGAACCGAGAGCCCAGCATAGTGTTGTCGCATATCATGGCTGTTTTAAAAGTGGCAAAAAAGGTAAATGTTGGCGCCCATAGGCACCCAATAGCAGTGGCCACCATGCGCCCAGATTTCCCTTTCTAGCTGCAAAAGGTGGCTTTTATTATAGGCGCCTATGTCAGCGTCATTTTTCCTGAAAGGGCTCCTGCATCCTTATGCCCTACTTCTGTAGAAAAGAGCTTTCCTGCACAGCAGCTGTATCAGAGCGGCAGCACACACTCACAGCTCCATGTGAATCAAGCTGAAGCAGCAGAAAGAGAGAAAGATTGTGTCACTGTACAGTGCTGCCTCCCACTCCCTGCAGTTTGCCACCTGAATTGCATGATTCAGCTGGCTTCATAGAAGATCTGGCTCTGGGCATATACTATAGAATCGGGCCTGGGTGCGCTGTCAAGGTGCTGACAGAAGCAAAAAAAAAAATCAATATTCAAAGCTGTGCTTTGTTGAAACATACTGTCTATTTCTTATTTGAGGGATCTACCTGCTGAATTATAATCTATTATAATCTATATTTTGCCCCAAAAAATCTCAAAAATAGCATTTTCGATGCGAAAATGACTTTGGCAAAAATTCACAAGCAACACTGATGGTGGTGGTGGGATAACCTGTGCTTCTCTGTCCCTTAACTGCCACATGGTAACACCCTTAAAGAGAACCCGAGGCGGGGTTCTCACAATGCAATCCACATGCAGAGGCTGGGTCTGCCTATACAGCCAAGCCTATGTTGCTATTTCAATCCCCCCTAACTTCCCCCTGCGCTCTGTAATCACCTATACATCAGTCACACTGTGCGGGCTGTGTTTACTTCTGTATGTCAGTCTCTATGCCTCCTGCAGAGCTCCGGTCCCCGCCCGCATCCCTTCCCTCCAATCAGCGGCGAGGGAAGGGACGTGGGCAGGGACAGGAGCTCTGCAGGAGGCGGGGGGGGGGGGGGGGGGGAGCGGCAAACTGACATACAGAAGTAAACACAGCCCGCTTTTGACACACTGTGTGTCGGCTGCGCGGCTGTAATTTATGGCTGATTACAGAGCACAGGGGGAAGGTTGGGGGGGATTGAAATAGCAACGGAGGCTGGGCTGTATAGGCAGACCCAGACACTGTATGTGGATTTCATTGTGAGAACCCCGCCTCGGGTTCTCTTTAAGACTTTCAAGTATATTCATCAGTCTCAGAAAATATGGTCAGGTTGTGGTAAAAAGCTTTTGACACGTGTCTGTTCCATTTATGTGCAAATGATCTCAAAGAAAGCAGAGAAATGAGAAGCGTAAGTACACAATCCCCGAGATTTTCATTATTCTCTTATGATCTGATTCAGTTGCTGCTTTTAGAATGTGCAGCTAATGGCAAGTTTTTAATAAGTAATTCCTTTCGTTCCGAGACTAAAAGAAAAGTTTCAGTAAATATTAAGCAGCAGCCTCCAGCAGTCATTCTCCAGCCTGGAGATTTGTTGATGGCCTATCTGCTGTAATTAGTGGAGACACGTTTACTGCGGTTTTATTTCCTGCCTGCCATGAAAAGTTATGGGACTCGGTTATGTCAGCCTATCTGGGATTTATCATATAAATCAAGACAAAGTCAATACGTGGCCTATGATGGATCACTAAAGTATGATGCATAGATAATTACAATCTCGGCGCTGTTCATGCAGCAATTATTTGCACGGCACAAAAAATCCTGAAATTCTGTTTCGATTCCCTTTAAATCAACATTAAGCATCCCTTTTCTAAGAACCAAAACAAGTTGATTATAATACCGGTTGCAGATGTTGGTTTTGAAGTCCTGAAGCGATGAGCAGCACAGAACATGAAACATCTTCATCTGCACACCTGAAATAGGTTCCACATTTTTATCCTCCCCCTTCTTCCTGATGCCGTCGCAGAGCCCTTTGTTGGCTCAAAGCAACATTTTATAATTGGCTCTTCAGTGCAAAATCAGATTTGTTAGTTAGCTCAACTGTTTATGAAGCTAGGATTATGCATAAACTGGTGTGCATTTAGCTTGCGCTGTATTTAAGTCCTTTTCCTTTTCATTCAGAACATCATCAGTACAGATAATAAACCACTTCAGCAACAGATGTGCCTCTTATTCATCTGGTTCTGTGACGATAATGAAGGAAATTTAATCTGGAGTATCTTCGGAAGATGATCTGAAAGACAGATTGATATGAATAATAAAGACTCTATGTTAAAGAATAGAAAAGAAAAATGTATAGTAAGATGATCATTAACTGAATTATCGTTGATGTAGTCCAGTGTAGCATATAATGCTGTGGATGTATTAATATAGGAATATATATATATATATATATATATATATATATATATACATATATACATATACACTTGCTGAGGACTCGGCATTGTTCAGGTATGCATTTGGTTGTTGTTGTGTCACTTTTTCTAACCTTGACTCACAGTCATGGTCGGAATAGCCCATTTCCGTTTCCGGCACAATTCCGCATTCCGTCATATAGAAATTCCGTTACCGTTCCACTCCGACGGTATACCGGGGCAGTTCCGCGGAATTCCGACTTATACGGAATTCCGTCAGAAAAAATTTAAAATATCTCTCTCTCTCCTCCCCCTCCTTCCATCCATATCATGCAGTAGGGAATTGCAGATTTTCAAAACAGCTTATATACCATAGCTGGGATTTGAACCCAGAACCTAGTGTGTAGTAGGTATCTGTCTTAACCTCTAGACCATTACCCACACTACATGCTAAAGCTGGCGGAGGCATAAACCATACTTCCATTATGATCAATTCGATAGAAAAAGTAGCATGATTAAGGATTTGTACTTTTTGAAAAGCATGCTTATATACCATAGCTGGGATTTGAACCCAGAACCTAGTGTGTAGTAGGTATCTGTCTTAACCTCTAGACCATGACCCACACTACATGCTAAAGCTGGCGGAGGCATAAACCATACTTCCATTATGATCAATTCGATAGAAAAAGTAGCATGATTAAGGATTTTTACTTTTTGAAAAGCATGCTTATATACCATAGCTGGGATTTGAACCCAGGGCCTAGAGTGTAGTAGGTATCTGTCTTAACCTCTAGACCATGACCCACACTACATGCTAAAGCTGGCGGTAGCATAAACCATACTTCCATTATGATCAATTCGATAGAAAAAGTAGCATGATTAAGGATTTGTACTTTTTGAAAAGCATGCTTATATACCATAGCTGGGATTTGAACCCAGGACCTAGTGTGTAGTAGGTATCTGTCTTAACCTCTAGACCATGACCCACACTACATGCTAAAGCTGGCGGTAGCATAAACCATACTTCCATTATGATCAATTCGATAGAAAAAGTAGCATGATTAAGGATTTGTACTTTTTGAAAAGCATGCTTATATACCATAGCTGGGATTTGAACCCAGGACCTAGTGTGTAGTAGGTATCTGTCTTACCCTCTAGACCAGGGGTCCACAAACGTTTTGGGTTGAGGGCCGGGTCAACATACTTCAGACCGCTGGTGGGCCGGAGATTTTTTGTGCTATTCCGGAAAATTCCGTTGGAATTATAAAATTTCCGCGGAATTCCGTTTGAGAGGTATAGGAATTCTGATTTGACTACCGGAATCGGAATTAACCTAATTCCGGCCGGAATCACGGAATTCATAATTCCGCGGAATTTTCCGAGCATCCCTACTCAATGATCAAGTTTGTGAGCTTTCGGGTCCTTGGCATCAATATTGTGAGAATTGAAGCAGTTTAAAGGGGAACTGAAGAGAGAGGTATATGGAGGGTTCCATGTTTATTTCTTTTTAAGCAATACCAGTTGCCTGGCAGCCCTGCTGATCCTCTGCCTCTAATACTATTAGCCGTAGCCCCTGAACAAGCATGCAGCAGATCAGGTGTTTCAGACTTTAAAGTCAGATCTGACAAGACTAGCTGCATGCTTGTTTCTGGTGTTATTCAGATACTACTGCAGAGAAATAGACCAGCAAGGCTGCCAGGCAACTGGTATTGATTAAAAGCAAATAAATATGGCAGCCTCCGTATACCTCTTACTTCAGTTCCCCTTTAAGTTTTCTTATTGAAATTAAGCAAACAAATCTTATTGTTTGGTTGTGGCTCACCCAATGGCCGACTGTACCAGGTTTGAGGCCTCTGCCATTAATAGTATAAGAATGGCTGCAATTTACATTTTCCTATTAAAAATGAAGGGGGGGGGGGGGTAAAGGAATTAGGGGGCACGAGATCCCGAGATCATATCCTGTTGAAGGTGTGTAAGAGACTTAAAGAGATACTGAAGCGAAAAAAAAAATTATGATATAATTAATTGGTAGTGTAGTACAGATTACTAGAACATTAGTAGCAAAGGAAATATTCTCATATTTTTATTTTCAGTTATATAGTTTTTTTTTATAACATTGCATCATTCTCTAATACTGTATTTGCAGTTTACACACTACTCAGCATTCTAAATGATTTTACAGAGCAGGCTTGTGAACTTTTGAACTGTCCTCTGCAGAAAAAAAAAATACAGTGACTGACACTTGAGATAAAAAGCTTCAGAAGACAGAGCTCTCAGCTACTTTGAAAGTCGTGGAGCTCAATGGCTCTTTTCCATAGATGGTGAGAGTTTCTTAACTCTTCCTGTACTGGAAACATTATTAGACTTATGTCTCTGCGCCTAATGTTTTATTTCTTAGCTGTACTTTCTACACATACAAATTATATCATGAAAAATGTTTTCGCTTCAGTGTCTCTTTAAAGAGGAACTCCAGTGAAAATAATGTAGTAATAAAGTGCTTAATTTTTTACAATAATTATGTATAAATGATTTAGTTAGTGTTTGCTCACTGTAAAATCTTTCCTCTCCTTGATTTACATTCTGACATTTATCACATGGTGACAGTATTACTACTGGCAGGTGATGTCACTGGAAGGAGATGCTGCTTGCTTTTTTGGCAGTTTGAAACTGCTGTCATTTCCCACAATGCAACGAGGCTCCCACAGTGTGATGTCAGTACCTCAGTGCTGTGAGGCGCTGACATCACACTGTGAGAGAGGTTTCACCACAAAATCAGCTATACAGAGCCCCCTGATGATCCGTTTGAGAAAAGGAATAGATTTCTCATGTAAAAGGGAGTATCAGCTACTGAATGGGATAAAGTTCAATTCTTTGTCCACACTATGGCCTGGTGCACGCCAGAGGAGTTTTTCTGAGCGTCTTGAGTTTTTAAATCTGCTGCTAATGTTATCGTATGTGTCTGTGCACACTGGAGCAATGAGGTTTTGTAAAAAACCCCATAGCATTAGGCCCAGTGCACACTGAGCGGTTTTTGGAGTGATCCGCCGGCCGCATTCACCTGGAAAAATGCTTGGCTATTGCAATGGGATGGTGCACACCGGCGGTTTGAGGTTTTTGCCAAGCCGCAAACGCGCCTCCTTCTGCGCGTTTGCGGTTTGCTAAAAAAACTCAAACCGCCGGTGTGCACCACACATTGAAATACAATAGCCAAGCGTTTTCACTGACTGATATGGCTGGTGGATCGCATACAAAATCCGCTTGGTGTGCACCCGGCCAAATATCTGCTCTCTGCTCCCAAAACCGCTAGCGTTTTGACGATCTGCTAGCGGTTTTGGTGTGCACTGGGCCTTACATTGGGAAGAGCTTTTGAAACCTCTAAAAGCTCTTCCCAATGTAATGCTATGGTTTTTTTTTACAAAACCTCATTGCTCCAGTGTGCACAGACACATAGGATAACATTAGCAGCAGATTTAAAAACTCAAAACGCTCAGAAAAACTCCTCTGGTGTGCACCAGGCCTACGTGCATTGAGTAACACGTGCGCTACAGCTTGGGCATATCGCAACACATACTCTGCATATTATATATTTCATATTTCATAGCATGAAGAATTTCTATGCAATGTGCTTGCTGTTGCACACGTTATCCGTAAATGCCCTGTAGTAATGTAGTGTTAAACAAGGTTATCTGAGGCCCAGTGCACACCGAGCGGATTTGGATGCGATCCGCCGGCCACATCCGCCTGTAAATCCGCTTGGCTATTGTATTTTAATGGGCTGGTGCACACCGGCGGTTTGAGGTTTGTAGCAAACCGCAAACGTGCCTCCTGCTGCACGTTTGCGGTTTGATAAAAACCTCAAACCGCCGGTGTGCACCAGCCCATTGAAATACAATAGCCAAGCGGTTTTACAGGCGGATGCGGCTGGCGGATCGCATCCAAATCCGCTCAGTGTACACTGGGCCAAATCTCTGCAATCCGCACCAAAAACCGCTAGCGTTTTGTGGATCTGCTAGCGGTTTTGGTGTGCACTGGGCCTGAGTGTTCATATTCCTGCAATTCCATGTTTTACCAGCTTGTGGCATTGCACCTCTGAGCTGCAGTATTTTCACTGCACACTAGTAGATATAGTCAATGAGATGCTAATGATTCCAGCTTTCATGCAAATATAATGCAAATGGTATGCAGCTTGGCACCCTTAAGTGCATGTTAGGCCTCTTTTCCACGGACTGTTAACCACTAAAAGACCTGGCCACGCCAAGTGGCGTGGACATGGCGGCAGCCCAAGGACAGCTTAACGTCAATGCACGCACTTTCTCGCTTGAATGATGGAGCTCCGCTCTGTCATCAGCCTCCCAGCAGCGATCGCCGCTACGAGACTGTTAGACGGCAAAACCGCTGTCTAATAACCGTGTACAGCGGTGTGATCTAAGACAGCGCTATACTGAGGACAGCAGTGTGACATGGCTGTCTCCCTGGCAGGCTTAGGGGTGATCTGCTGTCATAGGCTGTAGCCTATGACAGCCGAACACAGTGGTTGGCTGGTGGGGGGAGGGAGGGGATATAGTTAACCTCCTGGGCAATAATCCCGAGCTGAGCTCGGGGTATGTCGCGCAGGAGGATTTCTCAGGCCCTGGTCGACCGATTTGCATAATTTTTTTTTTGTTACACGCAGCAGCACCCCTTGCGCAGCCTGGTCAATCAGTGCTGAGGGGTGGATCGGGACTCCCTCTGATGTCACGACGTCGATGACGTCTGTGACTTCATTGCGAGCGTCGCCCTGGCGACGGGGGAAGCCAAGCAGGAGATCTCGTTCTGAACGGAATCTCCTGCTTGCGCTGATCACCGGAGGCAATCGGAGGGGGTGGGGGGATGCCGCTGCACAGTGGCTATCATGTAGCTAGCGCTAGGCTAGTTACATGATTTTAAAAAAAAAATTTAAAAAAAAAGTGCTGCGCCCCCTCCTGGGCGATGTAATTGTATCGCCCAGAGGGTTAAAATAGAAAAAAAAATAAACAAATGTATTTAAAAATAAATGATATAAATATTTATAAAAAAACAAACAAACATTAGGGGAGCGATCAGACCCCACCAACAGAAAGCTCTGTTGGTGGGGAGAAAAGGGAGGGGGAATCACTTGTGTGTTGAGTTGGACGGCCCTGCAGAGAGGCCTTAAAGCTACAGTGGCCTATTTGGTGAAAAATGGCCTGGTCTTAAGGGGGTTTAAGCTCGTGCTCCTCAAGAGGTTAATACGCAGTGAAATGCCTCTCAAACTCTCACAACTACTTGCTGCTGCCTGGAAACTGCTCACTGCTGCTTGATAACTGTTCACTGCAGACTGGCAACTGCTTGCTGAGCACACAGTTCAACAGTCCTGTTGATTTCACTGCCTATCAACAGTCCCTGGAAAAGAGGCCTTATGTACTTTTGTGTCCTACCTCAAGATAGGTTTGGTTGTTTGCTGCATTAAGGGCTATTTCACATGAACGACTCATTGGTGAGTTAAATGCACCATTAAGGCCTCTTTTCCACAGACTGTTGAACTGTGTGCTCAGCAAGCAGTTACCAGGCAGCAGCAAGCAGTTGTGAGAGTTTGAGATGCATTTCACTGCCTGTCAACAGTCCGTGGAAAAGAGCCCTAAGGCTCCCAAAGGCCTTCTGGTTGTAAAATAATGCAACTAAATGGGAGTTTTCGTAACGACAAGAGGGTTAGCAATTGACACGTGGTGAGGTTACTGGATAGCTAAAAAACGCTGTATGTAGTGTCCAGGATGGCTGCTGACTGCTTAGATGCATGTGAAAGAGATCGCCACTCGGCTGCAAGTGCCCTGCAAATAAACAGGAGTGGGTGAATCTGACAGGCAGCTAAGTGTTCTGCTGTGAAAGGGCACTGAGTGCTGGCTTCACTGTAGTAGTTGTTAGTTTTTGCTTACGTTTATTTTCAGTACACTCACAGTAGGGAGGGATTACACTTGCATCTGCGGGAATCACAGATAATTCCCCACAAACATTTTGCTGCACAACTGTGCATTTTAGGGTTCATTTTATTTTTATTTTTACAGTAGCCATTGATTTCAATGAGAAAATGCATTTGTTGTGCAGGAAAGTAGGGCAGGTTGTGTCTGTTTGAACGCTATGCGGATTTGTAGATACCTCCAGGAAACAGCAGCAACATTGGTACTTATCCGTTAGTCGGGCGCATCCGGCAGGTGGCGACAAAACTCCACCAGAGTTACATCTTTCCCTACTATCAATGTCGGCCAGGAGGGGGAATAGTAATTAGCGCCACCTGCCGGATGCGCCCGGCTAACGGATAAGCAACAACATTTACTATCTTTGCATGTGTTTTTGCATGTGTTTCTGCATGTGTTTTTGGTGCTAAAGTTTGATCCCTACCTTAAGCCTGGTAATCACTAATGGTGCTCTAATGGCCTGATTCCCCATTTGCGTACATTCGCGTTCGCATTGCTGCAACTACGCTTCAAATTGAATTGTGCTTTTGTGTGGAAAAGACAATTTGTTTTGATTACGCATTCGACTCAAAACTATGTGAAGTTTAAAGGGACTCCGAGCAGTGCCTGTGGGTATGCCTTTAAGCATACCCACAACTAATTAATTATATCCTTACACCTACCAGCATGATGTTTGTAATTATATCCCCCTGGGTTCCTTGTATTTCATTGCATTGTGCTGAATGGAGCTGCTGACACTGGGGAAAGTGTCGTCCTGTGTAATACAATGCTAAATTAGGAATCCAAGATGGCAGCCGCAATTTCAATCACAAAAATAGTGAAAACTAAAAGGCTTAGGGCAGCGGTTTATATATCAATGGAAAGAAGAGAAAGAGCGCTTCAAAATGGTATGCATCTTTTCATACTTACTGCACTGCTCGGAGTCCCTTTAAATCCCGACCTTGCTTACAATTATATGCGTTGTTTGGCAATTGTCAATCATGCATATACTGTTTACATACATGCAATATATATATATATATATATATATATATATATATATATATATATATATATATATATATAGAGTTATTTATTTCTCCCATCATCCTCCAGGACCGCTCCCCCTGAAATTGCCATTGAGCACCTCCCCTATGGAAACTATGCAAATGCAATTAATAAACGAGCTCCAGCCATATAGCCAGTTACCTCCTCCTCCTCCCTATATGATCATTCATCCATGCCAAATCACTTTCAAGCCAGACCCAACATACTAAGGCCTCTTTTCCACAGACTGTTGAGCTGTGTACTCAGCGAGCAGTTGCCAGGCAGCAGCGAGCAGTTGCCAGGCAGCAGCAAGCAGTTGTGAGAGTTTGAGAGACATTTCACTGCCTAGAAACAGTTTGTAGAAAAGAGTAGAGATGTCGCGAACCTCCGATTTTCGGTTTGCGAACCCCGTTTGGTTCGGTTCGCGTAAAAGTTTGCGAACCGCAATAGACTTCAATGGGGAGGCGAACTTTGAAAAATAGAAAAAATTATGCTGGCCAGAAAAGTGATGGAAAACATGTTTCAAGGGGTCTAACACCTGGACCCCCGGGTGGCGGAGTGGGATAGACACCAAAAGTCCTGGGGAAAAATCTGGATTTGACGCAAAGCAGCGTTTTAAGGGCAGAAATCACATTGAATGCTAAATTGCAGGCCTAAAGTGCTTTCAAACATCTTGCATGTGTATGCATCAATCAGGGAGTGTAATTAGAGTACTGCTTCACACTGACACACCAAACTCACTGTGTAACGCACCACAAACAGCTGTTTGCGTAGTGACGGCCGTGCTGGACTGGTGCGCAACATGGCCAGAGTGCAGGCCGTGGCAGTTTTCCAGCCCATATGGTCGCCGGGCTGTGGTAGCTCAATGATAGAACAACAGTGACTGTCAAGCTGATCAAATTTGGTCTGTCCACAATGAAGCAACGACCTTATTATCTTCTTGTATGTAGGTAGGCATAGGTAGGAGTCCCAGTATAGGTAGGTAGGCATAGGTAGGAGTCCCAGTATAGGTAGGTAGGTAGGTGCCTCAGTAGTTAGCTAGGCATAGGTAGGAGACCCAGTATAGGTAGGTAGGCATAGGTAGGTAGGCATAGGTAGGTGTCCCGGTAGTTAGCTAGGCGTAGGTAGGAGTCCCAGTATAGGTAGGCATAGGTAGGTCCCCTAGTATAGGTAGGTTGGTGTCCCCGTACAGGTAAGTAGGTGCCCCAGTAGTTAGGTAGGCATAGGTAGGTGTCCCAGTAGTTAGCTAGGCATAGGTAGGAGTCCCAGTATAGGTAGGTAGGCATAGGTAGATCCCCTAGTATAGGTAGGTAGGTAGGTGTCCCCGTATAGCTAAGTAGGTGCCCCAGTAGTTAGGTAGGTCTAGGTAGGTGTCCCAGTATAGATAGTTAGGCAGGGCCTGGCTGGCACAGTAATAACAATTACCAAGGTGCAGCGGCAACAGATAAGGCTGTATAATGTCAGTGTCAGTGAGCAACAGACACAAAAAAAAACCACATCAGGAAAACATTAGCTCTCAAAAGAGCTGTTGAGGGGTACTATTTCAGCAATAGTAATCAGCCAGGAGCAAGCCAAGAGCCTAACTAATCTTTCCCTAGGAGCAAAAATCTGCAGCAGCGGTCCCTAGTCTGTATATTTGCAGCAGGCACACGAGTGAGTGTCATGGCCAACGAGCCTGCCTTATATAAAGGGGGGGGGGGGGGCTCCAGGGCTTAGTGTAGCCTGAATGGCTGCAATGTGCCTGCTAACTGTGATGCAGAGGGTCAAAGTTGACCCTCATAGTGCATTATGGGGCGAATCGAACTTCCGCAAAAGTTCGCTTGGTCCAGGCGAACGCGAACCCCCAAAGTTCGCCTGGAACCGTTCGCTACATCTCTAGAAAAGAGGCCGTAACGAAGGTAGCTACACCGTTCCACAGAATGGGCTCTATTCACAAAACATTACCGCAATCGGTAATGTTCAAAACAACTGATTTTACCTATCACCTTCCCAATGGGTTGCCCACATTGCGTTATTTACTGCTGAAATGTTGCCCACATTGTATTTATTTACTGCTGAAATGTTGCCCACATTGCATTCATTTACGCTGAAATGTTGCCCACATTGCGTTATTTTCTGCTGAAATGCTGCCCACATTGCGTTTATTTTCTGATGTCTGGGGAAACTGTTGCTGTGTTTATTATTTAATGGTCATAGTTGGCTATATTTGCTGCTTTGGGGTTACGGTATACTAATAAATAGCATCACACAGTTTCTGCACACCCATGATGCGAATCCTCATTTCACCACATCATGGCAGAAACACTGCTTTCTTATGCCTCGCTGTTACATCATTGTTAGCTTCGCCCACACAATGTCATGACCACACCCATTTTTCAGAGCTGCCCCCCATTTTCAGCGCGGCAGGCTACGACCCCCCGGCCTTTTTTTCCCTGTTTGCACTACTAAGGCCTCGTTCAGACTATACGCGCTGCCGTGCGCATTTTGGCAGCGCGTATAGTGTGTGACACGCAAGAACGATAGAAGGGCATAGACAGCCCTTCTACCGTTCCCATCAAATGCGGTGCGTGGCAGCGCGATTGCGCTATTGCATACTGGACGCATTTTTGGTAATCGCAGCGCAGATCCCATTCATTGTAATGAATGGGATCTGCAGCGCAGCGCATAGGAGCGCAGATGGTGTGCGATCGGACGCGTTGCGTTCCGATCGCATAGCCATCTGCGCTAAATGATGTGAACGAGGCCTAATGCCACTTTTTTTTCAGCATGATTTCCGCATGTTCACTATGTAATTACGCATGTTTCCCAATTTTTTTTTACACATTGTTCCCGCATGCTGGAAACATGTGGAACATTTTTAGTGAATGTGGAAAAAAATGCGGAAATTATCACTGGCGGTAATATAGCGGTAAAAAAATCTCTTACCGATAGTGTGATTGTGAATAGAGCCCATTGCGTTATTTTCTGTTGAAATGTTGGCCACATTGCATTTATTTTCTGCTAAAACTGTTGCCCACATTGCGTTATTTAATGCTGAAATGTTGCCCACATTGCGTTATTTACTGCTGAAATGTTGCATACATTGCATGTATTTACTGCTGAAATGTTGCCCACATTGTGTTATTTTCTGCTGAAATGTTGCCCACATTGCATTTATTTACTGCTGAAATGCTGCCCACATTGCGTTATTTACTGCTGAAATGTTGCCCACATTGCATTTATTTACTGTTGAAATGTTGTCCACATTGCGTTATTTACTGCTGAAATGTTGCCCACATTGCATTTATTCACTGCTGAAATGTTGCACACATTGCGATTATTTTCTGGTAAAATGTTGCCCACATTGCGCTATTTACTGCTGAAATGTTGCCCACATTGCGTTATTTACTGATGAAATGTTGCCCACATTGCGTTATTTACTGCTGAAATGTTGCACACATTGCGTTATTTACTGCTGAAATGTTGCCCACATTGCGTTATTTACTGCTGAAATATTGCACACATTGCGTTTATTTTCTGGTAAAATGTTGCCCACATTGCGTTATTTACTGCTGAAATGTTGCCCACATTGCGTTATTTACTGCTGAAATGTTGCCCACATTGCGTTATTTACTGCTGAAATGTTGCCCACATTGCGTTATTTACTGCTGAAATGTTGCACACATTGCGTTATTTACTGCTGAAATGTTGCACACATTGCGTTATTTACTGCTGAAGTGTTGCCCACATTGCGTTATTTACTGCTGAAATGTTGCACACATTGCGTTATTTACTGCTGAAATGTTGCACACATTGCGTTATTTACTGCTGAAATGTTGCACACATTGCGTTATTTACTGCTGAAATGTTGCACACATTGCGTTATTTACTGCTGAAATGTTGCACACATTGCGTTATTTACTGCTGAAATGTTGCCCACATTGTGTTATTTACTGCTGAAATGTTGCCCACATTGTGTTATTTTCTGCTGAAATGTTGCCCACATTGCGTTATTTACTGCTGAAATGTTGCCCACATTGCGTTATTTACTGCTGAAATGTTGCACACATTGCGTTTACTGCTGAAATGTTGCACACATTGCGTTATTTACTGCTGAAATGTTGCCCGCATTGCGTTATTTTCTGCTGAAATGTTGCCCACATTGCGTTATTTTCTGCTGAAATGTTGCCCACATTGCGTTATTTTCTGCTGAAATGTTGCCCACATTGCGTTTTATTTTCTGATGTCTGGGGAAATTGTTGCTGCATTTATTATTTGATGGTTATAGTTGGCTATATTTGCTGCTTTACAGTTACGGTATACTAATAAATAGCATCACACAGTTTCTGCACACCCATGATGCGAATCCTCGTTTCACCACATCATGGCAGAAACACTGCTTTCTTATGCCTCTCTGTTACATCATTATGTTAGCTCCGCCCACACAATGTCACGGCCACACCCATTTTCAGAGACTCCCTCCATTTTAAGCATGGCGCGCTATGCGCCCCCCGGCCGCACATCACCAAGCCGTCTTATTAAGCTATTTATTCACCTTTCGGCGCGTTCAATCTGTCCAGCCCTGCCTACCTCTTAACTTCAGGGCATGGCTTGGAGCACTTGTGGAGCTGAGCTGCTGCTGTTCGGGGATGGCAATTATGCAATGTCGGGTGCTGCGCTGATCTTCTTGGAGAGGAACTTTTTCGGCTGCCTACAGCAGTGCCAGGGATGGCTTCTCAATCACTGCAGCATCCCAGTCGCCCAATACACCCCCTCCTCCTTCCTCGCAGCATCATTTACCATCCCTCCAATGCACAGAGCCAGGGGTGGATTTAAAGAAACTTGTGCAAAGTACTTTTTTTTTTTTTTGCGCAGAATGATCCCTAGAGGCAGCCTGGCCACATCCTGCTGATTTCTTTTATTCAGCCACATGCAGTTTTCAAGTATCACTGGGCTCAGATGAACGAATCATTGCCTTTCATTGTTAGGCTGAGCCTATCAGTACTGATAGAGTTTGTTCATTAAGGCCTCGATTCACAAAGCGGTGATAACCCAGTTATCACGCCTAAAAGACTTTAGGCGTGATGACCTTTTCACCACTGAGTTATCACCGATTTTTCCTGCACTTCGCGCGAAGTTACAAAGTCCCATAGAGCTTAATGGGAGCTTCGCGCGAAGCGGCGGGTGTTGCGCGCGCACTTACGCGCGTACGCACGGCAACTTCGCGCGAGTTTCTTCTTATCATGCCTAAAGTGACTTTAGGCGTGATAAGGGCCTTTTCACCATGGTGCTAACACTTTGCACCGCTTTGTGAATCGAGCCCCAAGTCTTCAAACTTTGTCCTGTACACTGGTGTGTAATACTAGGTGCACACTATACAATTTTCTTGCAGATTTACCTGCCAGATCGATTTTTTTTTTTTGCAACATGTTCGATATGAATTTCGATTGATTTTTGATTTTCTGATAATTTTTCCAATTGATTTCCGTTCACTTATATGAAAATAGATTGGAAAAACTATCGAAATTCAGATTGGACATGTTGAAAATAATTGATCTGGCTGGTAAATCTGCCAGAAAATGGTATGGTGTACCTAGCATTAGTTTCCTCCTTTATCCCTCCTACCTAACTATCAGACTCTCACTTAGCTATGCTATAAAAGATTACATTACAGTTGGCATCACTATTTGTTTTTGCTGGTGAGTAAGGGCCCATTCACACTTGAGAGTTTTTCCGGCGATTTCGGCAAAATGCTGAAACGCTAGCGCTTTTCAAAGCACTAGGGTAATAGGTCTATGGGCCCGTTCTCAATTGGGCGATTTGCACTAACATGTAGCCTGCACCATTTTCAGGTGATCGCGTTTTAGTGCTATAGAAGCGCAAAATGCGATCACTAAAAAATTACCAGGTGTGAATGGTGATTTTTTTTTTTGGCGTTAATCGCCAAACAACGCCAGAGCAAAACACTAGCATAATAGCTAGCGTTTTGCAATCAGCAAGTGTCATTGGGCCCTTAAAGGGAAGGTTCACGCAGGAGCTGTAAAAAATAGAAATCAAAATCCACTTACCTGGGGCTTCCTCCAGCCCGTGGCAGGCAGGAGGTGCCGCCGCTCCGCAGGCTCCCGGTGGTCTCCGGTGGTGATCCCGACCTGGCCAGGCTGGCTGCCAGGTTCTGCGCCTGCGCAGTACAGCCCAGAGGACGTCGGATGACGTCAGCGCGCACAAGTGACACGCAACTTGGAGCGCAGGAGCAGCCCGACCTGGCAGCTGGCCTGGCCAGGTCGGGATCACCACCGGAGACCACCGGGAGCCTGCGGAGCGGCGGCGAGGGCACCTCCTGCCTGCCACGGGCTGGAGGAAGCCCCAGGTAAGTGGATTTTGATTTCTATTTTTTACAGCTCCTGCGTGAACCTTCCCTTTAAGGCTCGTTCACTCTACTAGAGCTTTACTAAGCGCTTCAGGATTTTAAAAGCTCTTCCTAATGTTATTCTATGTGTGTGTTCACACTGGAGTGATGTGATTTTGTAAAAAAAAACCCATAGCATTGCATTAGCAAGAGCTTTTAAAATCTCTAGCACTTAAAAAGCTGTGTGAATCATCCTTGACTGCTGCTCTGCTATGGCATACATTTGAAATCGGCGCCGGTAGACTTAAAGTGAACCTCCAGACTAAAAATCGACTAAGCAGCACTGAAAAGGCCTGGTGTTTCTTTAACAGTTTCACAGCATCAGAACTTTGTTTCTCTTATACAAGCCTCATTTTTAGCTGCACAGAAGAAAACTGCCCGGGCATTTTTCCCCTGATGTGGTGCAAAGCATAATGGGATTTCTGATGTTGTTGTTCTTGTTCTGCTGTTTTGGTGTAATTATTTATTTATTTATTTTTACATTTTGAATTTGACATTTGAAGCCTAGCGCGTGCAGCTGGGAGGGGTTATCAGGACACAGGACAGTTGGAACTGTGTCTCATGCTCCCTGTCACCTACTTTCAACCAAAAAGATGGCTGCCCCCATAACAGAGATGGCAGCCCCCATGAATCACAAACATTTGCCAGTTCTTTTAAAACGGTGGGTAAAAGATTATATTACCTATCTATTCTAATTAGCATAACTAATGTAACTTAATGACAGTATGTTTGTTTAGGCTGAAGTTCCCCTTTAACTTTTGTAAAACATTAGTAAATATTACTAACATTTTACTACAACTAAACCTAACCCTACTCTCACACAGAACCCTCCCGGTACCTATCCCTAACCCTTAGACCCCGCCTGATGATGCCTAACCCTAAGACCCCCCTGGTAGTGCCTAACCCTAAGACTTCCCTGGTGGTGCCAAACCCTAAGACCCACCCGTGGTGGTGCCTAACCCTAAGACCCCCCCCCCCCTTGGTGGTGCCTAACCCTAAAACCCCCCTTGTGGTGCCTAACCCTAAATATCCCCTGGTGGTGCCTAACCCTAAAACCCCCCTAGTGATGCCTAACCCTAAATCCCCCCCCCCCCGGCGGTGCCTTACCCTAACCCCCCCCCCCCCCCCACTTAGTGATCGCTTTATCGTGTGGATAATAATGTTTTACAAATACACTGTAAAAAATATATTACACTTTACATACTGATCACTTTATTATGTGAATAATAATGTTTTACAAACAGTAAGGGAGAAAATTACTCTTCTGCTTTATCTTTATATTTCTTCTTTGTATGTCTGTGCGTACAAGAAAAATGGGCACCAGGGAAAGTTGGGCATTAGGAAATTTTGTTATTAGAATATTGGTAAATATACTAATATTCAACTTTTTACAGTGTTAATATCTCCTGGCTGGGAGATGTAATATTTAGTAGATCCTCCTTTTGCAAAAATTACAGCCTATAAACACTTCCTGTAGGTTCCAATGGGAGTCTGGATTCTGGTTGAAGGTATTTTGGACCATTCCTCTTTACAAAACATCTCTAGTTCATTCAGGTTTGATGGCTTCCAAGCATGGACAGCTCTCTTTAACTCGCACCACAGATTTTCAATTATATTCAGGTCTGGGGATTGAGATGGCCATTCCAGAACATTGTACTTGATCCTTTGCATAAATGCCTTAGTGGATTTTGAGCAGTGTTTAGGGTCGTTGTCTTGTTGATTGATCCAGCCTCGACGCAACTTCAGCTTTGTCACTGATTCCTGGACATTGGTCTCCAGAATCTGCTGATACTGAGTGGAATCCATGCGTCCCTCAACTTTGACAAGATTCCCAGTCCCTGCCCCAGTTCACAGCCCCACAGTATGATATAACCACCACCACATTGTACTGTAGGTAACAGGTGTTTTTCTTGGAATGCTGTGTTTTTCCTCCATGTATAACGCCCCTTGTTATTCCCAAATAGCTACATTCTAGTTTCAGCAGTCTACAGCACCTGCCTAAATTTCTTTAAACAATTATTGCACACTTCCTGTAAATGCAGTAAACTTCAAACTTTTGCATTCCACTGTAGATGGGGGGGGGGGGGGGGGGTGTAAGTAAATGCCTGCTGCTCCCCCAAAAGCCCACACAATTAATCAACCTCCCATAGGAATAAGTTTGTTTTACGGAGTCTTTAAAAATGTGCGCTTAGTTCCCTTAAATAGCATTAAATTCCCAAAAACACCTGTGCAGCCTTGATGCATGTTCATGGCGAGTTTTTTAGCAAGAGTAGACTTTCACTTTAAGTTGGGATTATCTGTTACAAATAATTTCTTTAAAAGCATTCATTCTACTTCTTCCTCAGTTTGACAGAATTCGAAAACTGCATTGCTTTTAAGCGCAAAACAAATATTCTTCTGTTCAAGATGAATTATTCATTCCTATAAAATACATGTTTATTTCCCTTTATATTTCTGCCGTATACAGCACTGGAAGATGCATCTGTTTATGGTAACAATTCAACCTAAGTTATGTCTTAGATTATTATTTTAAAATATAAAGTAGGCATCGGAACTGCACCCTGACTTTTACAACCATCTGGCATATATTTTTGTGCACATTGGTGAGGATAATTTAGGGAAAAAAATAACTATTACATAAATATAGAAAACCTGCAGCTACAAGCAAATGTTTGGGAACTTCTCCTAAGTTACATATTTATTTAGTTAATTTAAAGTAAAAAGTAGGAAGGAGCTACTGCATAAAGTGTGCTTAAAAAAAATATTTATAACAAAGAGTTACTTTTCTTAATTTATGAAGTTTAAAATATAGTAACAAGATACATATTATACAAAATATTTACCTTATCTAATTTGTGATTGTTTAGGCAACATTCACAATGGTGTGTTGCAGTGCATTGTAGCAGCCACTTTGTAACACGACCAGTGCCGGATTTACCATAAAGGTAGCGATACACTGGTCGATTTGCCATTAGATCGACCAGCTGACAGATCCCTATCTGATTGAATCTGATCAGAGAGGGATCGTATGGCTGCCTTTACTGCAAACAGATTGTGAATCGATTTCAGCCGGAAACCGATCACAATCTGTGGAGCCCCCCCTGCGCATACATTACCTGACGCTGGCTCCCGGGCATCTTCTCCGCATCTTCTCCACGCTGCACCCGCTCCATCCCGGTGCTTCCTGTGTCACTCCGTGACCAGGAAGTTCAAATAGAGCGCCCTCTATTTGAACTTCCTGGTCACTGCAGTGACCGGAAGCGCCGGGATGGAGCGGGTGCAGCGCGGAGAAGATGCGGAGAAGACGCCCGGGAGCCAGCGTCAGGTAATGTATACCTGATCGGATCGGCCGCCCCTAGCGACGCGCTCCCTACCCGCGGGCGATCGTGGGTAATTTTCCGCATGGCGCGATCGACGGGCCGATCCGATTTTGGGAGGAAATTGGATCGGCGGGTGCGTTTAGCGCGAACGATTGGCAGCACATTCGATCCCAGGATTGAATCTGCTGTCGAAACGGCCGCGAATCGGGCCAGTATGGCCACCTTAAGACTTTGTAGGCAGGTGCCTACAGGCGCCTGCTGATGGAAAGGCGGCTCACTCCCCTCCACAAGTGCCTCCTTCCCTATGCAGAGCCCCGAGCAGAGCGTCTATGAGAGGTTACTCACCCAGCTCTCTGCATTTCACTAATGAGATCTCCTTTCGGTTGGGGACACCAGATACTTAATACCAAGGGCACATCTGCCTACCTAATGCTAAGGGAAACCTGTGGCTACCTATGACAGGCAAGGGAAATAAGGGAGAAGTGACAACTGGGCCATCCAGAAAACTTGGGGGGGCATTCAGTGGGTGTTTGTAGGTTCACGGAGGGCGAACTCTAGGGTGCCAGAGCATCTGTGCCTATAGGCCCCTGTGATGTAAATCCGGGTCTGAACACGCCTTACCACACTATGAAGCACCACCTATGCAACATTCACAGTGCAGCATGTGCATTGTGGTGTAACGAGTTGTGGCATCATAACACACTGCATGCAGTGCATTACTGCTAAATGTAAGCATTAACAGTAAAAGTGAAGCATCCTTTTCATTGACTGTATGCTCCACTGTACCAGACGCAACATGAGCATAACGTGCAGTTCTGCTGTCCCGATCCAACACTGGCCACTGTGAATGTGGACTAAATGATTCAAAATATTTTATTATGCCCATTAACCACTTCCCGACCGCCCAACGGGCAGAGGCGGCTGGGAAGTGGACCCCGCAAGGACCGCCGCATGCACAGAGGCGGCGGTCCTTGTAGGGGCATGGGCGGCGCATTCGCGTTCGGAAGCGTCGGCGGGTTACTAGCACCCGGATCGCCGCATACAAAGTGTATAATACACTTTGTAATGTATACAAAGTGTATTATACAGGCTGCCTCCTGCCCTGGTGGTCCCAGTGTCCGAGGGACCACCAGGGCAGGCTGCAGCCACCCTAGTCTGCACCCAAGCACGCTGATTCCCCCCCCCGCCCCCTGATCGCCCACAGCATCCCTCAGACCCCCCCCCTGCCCACCCCCCAGACCACTGTTTGCACCCAATCACCCCCCTAATCACCCATCAAACACTCCCTGTCACTATCTGTCAACGCTATTTTTTTTTTATTCCCTAAACTGCCCCCTGCTCCCTCCTGATCACCCCCCCACCCCTCAGATTCTCCCCAGGACCCCCCCCCCCCTGTGTACTGTATGCATCTATCCCCCTGATCACCTGTCAATCACCTGTCAATCACCTATCAATCACCTGTCAATCACCCATCAATCACCAATCAATCACCCCCTGTCACTGCCACCCATCAATCAGCCCCTAACCTGTTCCTTGCGGGCAATATGATCACCCACCCACACCAATAGATCGCCCGCAGATCCGACGTCAGATCATCTCCCAAGTGCAGTGTTTACATCTGTTCTCTACCCTAAACACCCACTAATTACCCATCAATCACCCATCAATCACCCCCTATCACCACCTGTCACTGTTACCCATCAAATCAGACCCTAATCTGCCACTTGCGGGCACCCAATCACCCGCCTACACGCTCAGATTGCCCTCAGACCCCCCTTATCAATTCGCCAGTGCATTTTTTACATCTGTTCTTCCCTGTAATAACCCACTGATCACCTGTCAATCACCCATCAATCACCCCCTGTCACTGTCACCCATCAGTCACCCCTGTCACTGCCACCCATCAATCAGCCCCTAACCTGCCCCTTGCGGGCAATCTGATCACCCACCTACACCAATAGATCGCCCGCAGATCCGACGTCAGATCACCTCCCAAGTGCAGTGTTTACATCTGTTCTCTACCCTAAACACCCACTAATCACCCATCAATCACCCCCTGTCACTGCTACCTATCAGATTAGACCCCTATCTGCCCCTAGGGCACTCAATCACCCACCCACACCCTCAGAACGCCCTCAGACCCCAGCCCTGATCACCTCGCCAGTGCATTGCTTGCATCTATTCCCCCCTCTAATCACACCTTGAGACACCCATCAATCACCTCTTGTCTCCCCCTAGGACACCTACCCCTCAGATCAGGCCCTAATTTGCCCTGTGTGGGCTCCTGATCACTCGGCCAAACCCTCAGATCCCCCTCAGACCCCCTTCCTATCACCTTCCCAGTGCATTGATTGCATCTATTTTCCCCTCTAACCACTCCCTGAGACACCCATCAATCACCTCCTGTCACCCCCCCTAGCACTCCTATCCATCAGATCAGGCCCAATACAACCTGTCATCTAAAAGGCCACCCTGCTTATGACCGGTTCCACAAAATTTGCCTCCTCATAGACCACCTGTCATCAAAATTTGCAGATGCTTACACCCCTGAACAGTCATTTTGAGCCATTTGGTTTCCAGACTACTCACGGTTTTGGGCCCGTAAAACGCCAGAGCGGTATAGGAACCCCACAAGTGACCCCATTTTAGAAAAAAAGACACCCCAAGGTATTCTGTTAGGTGTATGACAAGTTCATAGAAGATTTTATTTTTTGTCAAAAGTTAGCGGAAATTGATTTGTATTGTTTTTTTTTTCACAAAGTGTCATTTTTCACTAACTTGTGACAAAAAATAAAATCTTCTATGAACTCGCCATACACCTAAACAGAATACCTTGGGGTGTCTTCTTTCTAAAATGAGGTCACTTGTGGGGTTCCTATACTGCCCTGGCATTTTAGGGGCCCTAAACCGTGAGGAGTAGTCTAGAAAACAAATGCCTCAAAATGACCTGTGAATAGGACGTTGGGCCCCTTAGCGCACCTAGGCTGCAAAAAAGTGTCACACATATGGTACCGCCATACTCAGGAAAAGTAGTATAATGTGTTTTGGGGTGTATTTTTACACATACCCATGCTGGGTGGGAGAAATCTCTCTGTAAATGGACAATTGTGTGTAAAAAAAATTAAACAATTGTCATTTACAGAGATATTTCTCCCACCCAGCATGGGTATGTGTAAAGATACACCCCAAAACACATTATACTACTTCTCCTGAGTACGGCGATACCACATGTGTGGCACTTTTTTACACCCTAAGTACGCTAAGGGGCAGTGGCGGACACAGCCAGCAGTGGGCCCCTGTGCAAAATTGTAATTGTGGGCCCCCTACGACCTGCGTCGCGCTTAGCGCGGCGCGGAAAAATATGGGCGTGGCTACAACCTGTGGCGCGAAATAGCGGATAGCGCTGCAGCAAAAAAATGGGCGTGGAAATGACCGGATGAGGGCGGAGCTAACTGTAACTTAAAGCGGACCCGGGGTGAGGGTCTATTTCCTTTTAAACAATACTAGTTGCCTGGCGGCCCTGCTGATCTATTTGGCTGCAGTAATAAACTGAATTACACCAGCAACAAGCATGCAGCTAATCTTCTCAGTTCTGACAATATTGTCAGAAACCCCTGACCTGCTGCATGCTTGTTCAGGGTCTATGGTTGAAAGAATAAGAGGCAGAGGACCAGAACGGCAGCCAGGCAACTGGTATTGCTTAAAAGGAGAGAAATATGGCAGCCTCAAAATTATTCTCACCTCAGGGTCCCTTGAAAAGTGCAACGCAAAGACAGTGGGCCCAAGTTTTGGTGACCCTTTCCCCAGAAAATTCACATAATTGTGCAGGTTTTCTCAAGAAAATACACATCATGTCGGCAGATATGCCCAGAAAATACGTGCAATCATGTCGGCAGATATGCCCAGAAAATATGTGCAATCATTTCGGCAGATATGCCCAGAAAATACGTGCAATCATGTCGGCAGATATGCCCAGAAAATACGTGCAACATGTCGGCAGATATGCCCAGAAAATACGTGCAATCATGTCGGCAGATATGCCCAGAAAATACGTGCAATCAAGTCGGCAGATATGCCCAGAAAATACGTGCAATGATGTCGGCAGATATGCCCAGAAAATACATACAATCATGTCGGCAGACCTGCCCAGAACATACACCTGCTAATATAAATAAAAAAACAAAAACATTTACTCACCTGCAGCAGCAGACCTCCTGTCCCAGCCTCCATCCAGCGCGCAGCTCCCATGGGTGGTTGGGTGGATAGGTAGCCTGGTGGGTGGGTGAGTGGGTGGGTGGGTTGGTAGCTTGGTGGGTGGGTGGGTAGGTAGCCTGGTGGGTAGGTAGCCTGGTGAGTGGGTTGGTAACTAGCCCGGTAGGTAGCCGGGTGGGTGGTTAGGTAGGTAGCCAGGTGGGTAGGTAGGTAGCCTGGTGGGTGGGTGGGTAGCCGGGTGGGTGGGTAGGTAGCCTGGTGGGTGGGTTGGTAACTAGCCCGGTAGGTAGCCGGGTGGGTGGTTAGGTAGGTAGCCGGGTGGGTAGGTAGGTAGCCGTGTGGGTGGTTAGGTAGGTAGCCGGGTGGGTAGGTAAGTAGGAAGCCTGGTGGGTGGGTAGCCGGGTGGGTGGGTAGGTAGCCTGGTGGGTGGGTGGGTAGGTAGGAAGCCTGGTGGGTAGGTAGCCTGGTGGGTAGGTAGGTAGGTAGCCTGGTGGGTGGGTAGCCGTGCGGGTGGGTAGGTAGCCTGGTGGGTTGGTAACTAGCCCGGTAGGTAGCCGGGTGGGTGGTTAGGTAGGTAGCCGGGTGGGTAGGTAGGTAGGAAGCCTGGTGGGTGGGTAGGTAGCCGGGTCGGTAGGTAAGAAGCCTGGTGGGTGGGTAGGTAGCCGGGTGGGTAGGTGGTTAGGTAGCCGGTGGGTAGGTAGCCTGGTGGGTAGGTGGTTAGGTAGCCGGGTGGGTAGGTGGTTAGGTAGCCGGGTGGGTAGGTAGGTAGGTAGCCGGGTGGGTAGGTGGTTAGGTAGCCGGGTGGGTAGGTAGGTAGGTAGCCGGGAGGGTAGGTAGCTTGGTGGGTGGGTAGGTAGCCGGGTGGGTAGGTAGCTGGGTGGGTGGTTAGGTAGTCGGGTTGGTGGGTGGGTAGGCAGCCGGGTGGGTAGGTAGGTAGGAAGCCTGGTGGGTGGTTAGGTAGTCGGGTGGGTAGGTAGGTAGGAAGCCTGGTGGGTGGGTAGGTAGCCGGGTGGGTAGGCAGGTAGCCCTTAGCTATCCGGGTGGGGGGCCTGACTCCTATCCTCCCTCCCTTCCTCACCTCGGGGGGGCCCCCCTCCCGATATGCACGGCGGGAGAGCGAGCGGCAAATACAGGAAGTCTTCAGGGCTCTCCAGGCATCCGCTAGAGGCCCAGCCGCTTGGTCTCCAATATGTCTCCAACTTGGAGACATATCGGAGACCAAGCGGCTGAGCCCTCTAGCGGATGCCTGGAGACCCGGATTTGCCACTCTCCCACCGCGCATACCGGGAGGGGGGCCCCCGAGGTGAGGGAGGGAGGGAGGATAGGAGTCGGGGCCTCCCCGTGGGAAAAAATCAATAAAAAAAATATATTAAAAAAAAAAAATACTTAATGGGCCCCTGAAGAAAACGGAATTTCAGGGGCCCTCGTGCGGCTGCACGGCCATATGTCCGCCACTGCTAAGGGGCCCAAAGTCCAATGAGTACCTTTAGGATTTCACAGGTCATTTTGCGACATTTGGTTTCAAGACTCCTCCTCAGGGTTTAGGGCCCCTAAAATGCCAGGGCAGTATAGGAACCCCACAAATGACCCCATTCTAGAAAGAAGACACCCAAAGGTATTCCGTTAGGAGTATGGTGAGTTCATAGAAGATTTTATTTTTTGTCACAAATTAGCGGAAAATGACACTTTGTGAAAAAAAACAATTAAAATCAATTTCTGCTAACTTGCGACAAAAAATAAAATCTTCTATGAACTCGCCATACTCCTAAAGGAATACCTTGGGGTGTCTTCTTTCTACAATGGGGTCATTAGTGGGGTTCCTATACTGCCCTGGCATTTTAGGGGCCCTAAACCGTGAGGAGTAGTCTTGAAACAAAAATGACCTGTGAAATCCTAAAGGTACTCATTGGACTTTGGGCCCCTTAGCGCAGTTGGGGTGCAAAAAAGTGCCACACATGTGGTATCGCCGTACTCAGGAGAAGTAGTATAATGTGTTTTGGGATGTATTTTTACACATACCCATGCTGAGTGGGAGAAATCTCTCTGTACATGGACAATTGTGTGTAAAAAAAAAAAATCAAACAATTGTCATTTACAGAGATATTTCTCCCACCCAGCATGGGTATGTGTAAAGATACACCCCAAAACACATTATACTACTTCTCCTGAGTACGGCAATACCACATGTGTGGCAGCCTAATTGCGCTAAGGGGCCCAAAGTCCAATGAGCACCTTTAGGCTTTACAGGGGTGCTTACAATTTAGCACCCCTCAAAATGTCAGGACAGTAAACACACCCCACAAATGACCCCATTTTGGAAAGTAGACTCTTCAAGGTATTCAGAGAGGGGCATGGTGAGACCGTGGCAGATTTCATTGTTTTTGTCGCAAGTTAGAAGAAATGGAAACTTTTTTTTTTTTTTTTTCTCACAAAGTGTCATTTTCCGCTTACTTGTGACAAAAAATAGTATCTTCTATGAACTCACTATGCCTCTCAGTGAATACTTTGGGATGTCTTTTTTCCAAAATGGGGTCATTTGGGGGGTATTTATACTATCCTGGAATTCTAGCCCCTCATGAAACATGTCAGGTGGTCAGAAAAGGCAGAGATGCTGGAAAATGGGAAAATTCACTTTTTGCACCATAGTTTGTAAACGCTATAACTTTTACCCAAACCAATAAATATACACTGAATGGGTTTTTTTTATCAAAAACATGTTTGTCCACATTTTTCACGCTGCATGTATACAGAAATTTTACTTTATTTGAATAATGTCAGCACAGAAAGTTAAAAAAATCATTTTTTGACAAAATTCATGTCTTTTTTGATGAATATAATAAAAAGTAAAAATCGCAGCAGCAATCAAATAGCACCAAAAGAAAGCTGTTTTAGTGACAAGAAAAGGAGCCAAAATTCATTTAGGTGGTAGGTTGTATGAGCGAGCAATAAACCGTGAAAGCTGCAGTGGTCTGAATGGAAAAAAAGTGCCTGGTCCTTAAGGGGGGTAAAGCCCACGGTCCTCAAGTGGTTAACTACAATGTATTTGATGAAAATGTGTTTTCGCATGGATGGATGCCCATATATTTTTGCACATATTCTCATTTGTTTAAAAATGTGCTTTCTGATGCTCATAGACTTAAAAAACAAAACCCTGGACTGAAAATTAAGTCAAAATAAATATACACACGTCATACTTTCCTCCCGTGTAGTTTATTCATCTTTCTCTTCTCCGGCATCCTGTTTGTCCACTGAGATCAATGGAATACTCCATCTTCAATTTTGAAAATGGCTGTTACCCCATAACAGCTTCCTGGTCAGCACACTGTTAAACTGTAATATCACCCACTTGAGCCATAGGGAAACATAGACATTACCTTGCTCATAAATTGTCCTTTCAGTTATAACTTACAGTAACTTATACATAACTGACAACAACTGATCTAGCTCAGTCCTGACAAGTTCTTGTCAGAACTGGAAGGAATCATTGTTAGAAGAAATTGATGAGCTTATGAGAGGAACTGACAGCGAGTGAAGTATGTAATATTCATTTGCAGGTACATCAAGTGTTTATTTAAAATAAAATAAAACACAATTCATCGCACTATAATCAATTAAAAATATATAATAATCCTTTAATTGCATACATTCATAGCAATAAAATTCCAAAATGCCTGCCCTATGTTATCTCTACTCCTATCACATCAACCACTACCATTCATACACACAGAAGGACCACTTCTGAAAAAATATCACTTATTCAACAAAAATTATATAGAAGAAAAATAAATAGAAGATCAAAAGTGGATTGATTCCTTTTATCTGATTTGCAACACAATATCAGTGTCAACAGACAGTTTTATACAGCCTCCGTTATCCAGAGCATATAATCCCTTCCAGTTCATCAGCTAAAATGATTACAATAGTCTCCAGAATCTTCACGATTAAGTTATTCTGCAGCCCACAATAGCAAACGTACAGTTCATGATGTTTTTCCATTTGGCCCGCTCATGTAGCCATGACCTTCTAGATGTAAGATCTTCCGCCGGGTCTCTCCATCCTCTCTTTCAGTGGTACGTCTATGGCCGGGTCCCTCTGCAGCGGGATTTCCGGCTAGGTCATTCTGGCTCAGCGGTGGTTGTTGCAGGTGACGTCACCAGCTGTGGAAGGGTGGAAGGGGTCTCGCAGGAATCTGTGAGTCTTCTCCTACCAGCTTATGCACACCACTTACAAGCTTATCACACCAACCACCACCACTGAATGGTAGTGGTTGGTGTGATAGGCGTAGAGATAACATAGGGCAGGCATTTTGAAATTTTATTGCTATGAATGTATGCAACTAAAGGATTATATTTTTTTAACTGATGTAGTGCTCGATGAACTGTTTTTATTTTGTTTAGTTGTTTTGAGGACTGAGAGGAACCTCATTTCAAAGAGCTGCTCAATCGTGATATACCAGCGTTACCTATAGTTTATTACTTTATTTAAAATAATTTTACTCAATTCAGAGTCACCTTAAATGCATTTTGCAAAGGTGATTTTTTAAAAAAAAAAATGTGCCCACATATTTTCAAAAAAAATATCTGTGTGAAAATGTGATCAGCTAATTCAATCATTCAATCAATCAATCAATCAATCAATCAATCAATCAATCAGGTTCAATCAGCAAGGCTTCCTTCACACTGGACACATTGGCCTCAATTCTGGTAGGAATTTCAAACAAATTACCTAATGTACATTTACCTCGTGAGGTAATGACATTTAGCAATTCTGGTAGGTTTTACCCATGTTTTTACCTCGTACGGTAAATTTTGAGGTAATTTGTGAGGTAATTTGCATTAATTTTACCAGAAATAGCTATTCTCATGGAAATTGGGGGGCATGTTAGCACATAATTTACTGATCAGCTTAAGACCTGCCTGTACCTGGAGGTAAAGTCAATTTGTATGCATTTTGCAGTTTGTAGTGGAGTGCCTATTGCTGTTTTAGTGGAGTTCCCATTCAGACTGTGTAACAGAAAAGAATAGTAGAAATAAAACTCCAAATATTTACTGGATCTTTTTTATAGGGGATACCTATAAATATACTTTTCATAGGTTGCTACATAATCTAATATACCTTCCCCTTTAAAAAAAAAAAACATCCAAAATTCCAAAGACTAACCGAACTTATGGAAGACAAAGACTACTATTATTTATTTACTGCATGCTTTCTACTGAAATACCACATGCTTTACTGCACAATATGCATTTACCCAGGGGTCTAGTACTAGGAAAAGAGGTGAGTAGACGCACCCTTGAAAAAATGGGTGTGGTCAGGCATAACATTGGCATGGTCATGGGTGGGGCCAAATATACATGACCTTAGCAGTGATGTAAATGTCTACCGGGGAAGTCTGAGCTCTGCCGTAGTGTAACCCCCAAAATAGATGTAATCTGACAGCATTTCACCAAAAAGACACATCTGGTAGACGTTCCTCCAAAATACAGATAATATGGCAGTGGTACCCCCAAAATAGACAATTCGGGAGCAGCAGTTCCCCCAACATACACATAATCTGGAAGCAGTTCCCCAAAACATGCGAAACCTGGCAGCCATCACCCAAAATACATGTAATCTGGCAGCAGTGGCCCCCCAAACATACACAATCTGGCAGCAGTTCCCCAAAATATGCGTAATCTGGCAGCAGCCGTTCCCCTAACATACACATAATCTGGCAGCAGTTCCCCAAAATACACTTAATCTGTTAACAGTGGTTCCCCAAAAATGCAGATAATCTGACAGCAGCTCCCCCAAAATAGGTACCCCCAGCATAGGTAGCCAGGTCGATAGGTGTCCCCAGTATAAGTAGCCATGAGTATAGTTGTCCCTAGAATAGGTAGCCAGGTGTATAATGTCCGCAGTATATGTAGCCAGGGGGTATATGTGCCCAGTATATGTAGCCAGAGGTCTATGTCCCCAGTATATGTAGCCAGGGGTATATGTCCCCAGTATATGTAGTCAGGGATATATGTGCCCAGTATATGTAGCCAGGGGTATATGTCCCCAGAATAGATAGCCAGGTGTCCCCCAGCAGGAGGGGAGCAGCACAGAGGAGAGCTGTGGGGAAGGGGGGACATCGTCTCTCCTCCTTCCCTCACCTTGGGGCTCCCCCTCCCTCGCTCTCCCCTCCAAAACTAAGTCTTGTGCGGTGGTTGGTAGCGAGCGGAACTTAGCACTTTCTCGTTGCAGGAATGGATGGTCTCTGGATTTGTCGCTGGTCTGGTCCAGACCAGTGCAGCGGCAGCAGAACTTCCGGCACTTGGAACAAGACGGAAGTAAGTTCCGTCCGTTGCCAGCCGCCGCACAAGACCTAGTTCTGGAGGGGAAAGCGAGGGAGGGGGAGCCCCAAGGTGAGGAAAGGAGGGGGAGACGTCAACCCTTCCCCGCTGTTGTTAGGAGTCTTAGGACCACCAGAGAAAAAGAAAGAGGATAGCAGAAGATGTGTACAACACAGGACGAGGCTTTAACCATCATTCTGCGTCTAACCAGTTCAAGGAAGTGAAAACTGTGATCCTAAAGGTCTGCATTTTTGTGCTTTGAGAAGCTGTCATATAACTGGAAAGGAATTCCTAATGCCAGGGAAGTGTCAAGAAAAGAGATGAGATGGATATATGAAATGAAATCGCTATATCCAAATGGACTAAACACAGAACTTGACCTAAACAGTTTCCTCGGCCTAGGCTGCTAGCGATATACTACCTTAGGAATTAAGAGCGTTTATTAAACCTCTACTTTAAAGATACTAATTTTTATTTAACTTTACCTTTAATTTTTTTATTTAGAATTAATTATCAATTGGATTTATATAGCATAAAGATATTATGCAGTGCTGTGCAATAAATAAGGTTAGAGACCTTAGTAATAGAGGTAGGGGCGCCTGATCCACCAGGCCGTACAGGCGGCCACATGGGCAGCCGGCTGGAGCAATGTGCGGGGGGGGGGGGGGGTGTGCAGCCACATGGGGGGGGGGGGGACTGCGGCCATCCCCTGCCAGATAATGTGTCTCCAGGTGGTGAACTGGCTTGTGCAGTGTGATAGATACCACGCCAATTCACCGGCCGCAGCTCACCTCCAGCCTGCGGAGTGTGTGGGTTCCGGTAGGCAGAGCAGGCCAACTATTTGTTTCTCCAGTCCAGGGCTTAGGGCTCCATTTTCCCATAGCCCTGCTGTTCCTGGCAGTGGGGGAGTTTTGCAGCAGGATTTGCTGTACTGAAGATCATCGGAGGAGCAATGCACCAGAGGCCTGGAGAGGAGTCTTCTGTCAGGTGAGTAAATATTTTTCTTTACAGGTGCCTCACTAGCACCAGGGCGATTAGGGAGAGGAGCCTAAGAGCATAATTTTCTGGTGAAACACTGCCACAATAAGTGTATTTTCTGCTGAAACGCGCCACATTACCATTATTTTCAGTATGGGCACGTTTTCTCGCCTGAAGTGACAAAATGGCTAGAGGCGCCCCTGCAACACGCAACAGACTATAAGGAATAAGGTGTACAATGCCAGATAGTACACTAGAGTAATAGTCTCAGTAGTAGTAGTAATTCTGTAAGCAGGATCCACAGATACACAAGGAGGGAGGTCCCTGCCAAAGGCTTACAATCTAAAATATTCATTTTTAGTATGGATACGTCTAAATCCTACTCACTTTGAATTATGGAGTAAGAACCTTTCAACTGAAATGTAACAAATGTTGTAAATTATAAAGTGGGATTGTCTTCCATAAAATCAAATTCCATTTACCCACTGCTCTGTGTTTATTATGCAGTCTACAATCTGACCCTGCATTGTAAGCATTCCAATATAATCATAAATGTTTCTGCTGTATTGAATCTTATCTCAGTCAGCCTGGCTCTATTCTGGTACAGTGCCAACAAGAGGGAAGCTTGTTATCTCCCCTCCCGCATTCCTGCTCCTCACTTATTGGCTGAAGGCAGTTTAGTGTGACATGAGGCTGAGAAGGGAAATACATCTCACCCCTATGCAGAAGCTGCTGAAATATATAACAAAATCTATGCTGTGCTAACTTGTGTTTACAAAGCAAGCTAGATATGACATTGCAGTTTCTAGGAGAAAATAGTGTAATGCTGGGTACACACTATGAGATTTTCTGGCCGATTTACTGTCAGATCGATTATTTCCAACATGTCCGATTTGCTTTTGGATCGATCTCCGAGCATTTTCCAATCGATTTCCTATTAAAGTGCTCGGAAATTGATCGGGAAATGCTCGGAAATCGATTGGAAAGCAAATCGGACATTTTGGAAATAGATTTGACAGTAAATTGGCCAGAAAATCTCACAGTGTGTACCCAGCATTAGGGAGGAAATAACATCAGGACTGGATACAGTCAGAGGTAGTATAGATGCAAAATGCCTATAACCGTTGTCTCTTTATTTACTATATAAAATTCACTGAAATTAAAATGTGGACAGTACAAAATATATTTTATATAAGTAGAACAAGTATTTCTGGTGGCGGGCGGGGGAAGTAAAGTTAGATACTCTAGTTTTGGGAAGCCTCTGGACGTTCTAGAGGTTTCTCTGATCCTCATCCATTTCTTCAGGATACTCCTCTTCTCTTAGCCCATGCTCCCATGTGTGTATAAGTGCAATGGCCCTGCTCAGGTTCACGTCAGGTGCAAGTACAGCCCATGTCTGCACAGTAGCACAAAGTCACTCATGCATGGATGTAAAACCCGTGCACAAGTGGCTCAATGCAACTGTGCAGGTGCGGGCTGTACTTATGCCTTTGCATTTCAGTTGCACTCTTACATGGACAGAATCACAGCCTCTAAAATATATTTGACAAACTCTTATCGAATATGTTTGGAGCATCCCAACACTAGATTAGTGCAGTCAAGGAAGAGGGAGCAAGCTTCCTTTTACTGAGGTAAGTATCTAACGTTGATCGTTTTGTTTTGTTTTTCCTTTCAAGTACCCTTTCTTTAACAGGTGATATGCAGCAGAATGAGAGCGCAAACAATAAAAAGCATTAAATCATACCATCCAGATAGAAAGGAAATATTGTTTTCATAGATTTAACACTGACATCACCTGCTTCAGGGTTGTGAGGACAATGATGAGCAGTTTACACAGCAGACCTTCTTGTCAAACAGCAACTGCAGTTATGAGGCACCAAAAAGAGTGGAGTAGCAATACTAATCCTCTTCTCCTATTTATCAGAGCTTTATAAACAGAGGAAAGCAACAATAACTGTAAAAAGAACAATAAAAAGGGAGAAAGGCTTTTTGCCATTTTATTGCTGTTTCATAAACCGGCCTCTAGGGCACCAATTAATATAATAAAAAGCATGGCATCCTGAATGACTAAAGTAAATTGCTTTGATCTTTCTGGATAACCGACTAACCATCTTTCCTCTCCCGTGATGGCCAGTGATTTTAATATACAGTACTTCTCTTCTACATTACTTTTAGACTTTTCCCTATGCATACACTATTGTTTTAATAACTCCGTAGCAACAGTTCTTTTCCACTATTGCATAGCTTAATCTGGAAAATGTATTACATAGAAACACTGCAAGAATATTAGGGCAATTTATCAAACCTTGCTGAAAAATTTGCTGCATTAATTTTTGAATAGCATTGTATTTAGTTCTTACACTTCAGCCCAGGATATTAGAGGATGGTGCTGAACTCACTGCAGGGGGTTGTTTTGGTACTTATTCTAACTGTTGCCATTCTTGTTCATAAGATTTCTTGTGTTTCCCTAGGCTGAGTGTTAAAAATGCATTAATCAGAGTCTCCCCAAACATTTCACAAGTAACCCTGACTTTATATTTAAGCCAAGAGCTCCCTTCCGATTAGTTTAACATATAACAGTCTGTATACCCCAACCTTACTATTTGAAACACTGGCAAATTGGTTACCGATGTTTACAGAGGTGTTTAATTTGGCGCCAAACCCTCGCCAACCATATTTCAGGGTTCGGTTACACAGTTAATTTTACTTACCTCCCCAATGCCAACACAAGGTAAAGTTGATTTTTTTCAACAAAAATGTTATTCACATACTCCAAATTAGTGCAACGCGTTTCGTGGGCACATCCTACTTCATCAGGCTATAAAACAGAAGTATCACAACTGTGGGAGAGAGGAAACGATAAAAGTACCCTCATGAAATAAGTATACTTACGGTATAAATTTCTATGTATACATTCAACACAGGAATTTAAAAATACAGAAAACATAAGGTAAAAAGGATGCTTGTGTTGTACAGTTATCATTTTTTAGATTGTCTAATATGTTCATTCTGACATTATGTTTATATCTGTTATAGGGCGGAAGAATTTTCAGTAAGGTGCTATGGCTGCAATGTCAATGTGTTCATTCTGTCAATATTTATGTAAATATATCTATATTTAAAAGATACTGAAGGTGTGTAATGAATAGCGGAGATGGCGCCGCGCGGTCTGGCGGCGGGGCGGTTGTCTCCGCGTTCAGACCGGCGGTTTCCGCACAGCATGTGTCTGGTTTGCCTGGGCCTTCTAGTGCACACAGATGGAGAGCTGCACGCGCGCGCTAGAAGACAGGACCTTTATGCCAGCAGGAGAGGTATCAGCTGATCAGGACGATCAGCTGATCCCAGCGGAGCTCCTGATTGGCTGAGTGGCTGGGGGCGGCGCTGAGGAGCGCTGTAGAGTATATATAGATCTTGCTTGTCAGTTGCTGGTTGTCTGCCGTTGCGAATACTTACGTGTCAGCACTCAGACCTCAGTCAGATCCTACTGTGTGTTAGAACCAGGTGGACCTGGGAATTCACACTTAGCCAGATTACGCTCTTGTTAATTACTGTGTTATACTTTAGACCAGTTCCGGGGTGTTGAGACCAAGGACCTCACACCCAAGCTTAGGATTACTGTGTCATTGCTGTGTTATACTTTAGACCAGTTCCAGGGTGTTGAGACCAAGGACCTCACACCCAAGCATAGGATACTGTGTTATTCTTTAGACTAGTTCCCGGGTGTCGAGACCAAGGACCTCACACCTCAGACTAAGATTGTGCTTTATATCTGTTATGACCGTTTGCTCTGTCGACCTCTCTCTTGCTTTCTGATTCGGTACCTCTGCCTATCTGCCTACCAGTTGCCAACCTTGCCTGTACCCGGTTACCGAATCAGCATTCTGTCTTTGTACCTTATCTGCTCGTGTGTTGCCGACCTGGCCTGCCCGACCCTTCTGGCTGTCACTCATCCCTCGAGTGTTCAGTCTGTCTGTACTACCCGTGACACTATTCCACCAAGTGTCAGTTAGCTGCAAGGACCTCCTGCTCCTCAGAGAGTCCTTCCTACAGTGCAGCCAGTGGCCTCTATCCCATAGGAGTCCTCTGGCTGCAGTACAGTCTGATTCCCAGTTTACCAGGGAATCACTGGTTGCCAGATTATCTCTATTCCCTCTCTTAAGGAGATAGTCCCTGCACAGCCGAGGGCCACCTGCTCCTCAGGTGGTCTCTGGCCGAAATTATCTGTTTCTCCCGCCTCACGGGAGATAGCCTACAGTTTCACCAAACACTTACACTTTATTAGGTGTCCAGAGGTTAGTCATACGTGTATTGTTGATGATTCTGCAGATCATCAATAATCAGATTCTCTCTGTGTGCTGACACCAATCGTTACAAGGTGGTTAATGATTGATTATCTGCAAGCAGTGCTAGTTATAATCAGCTAATTGTATCCGCAATAGTGAATGGTACCTGGAGACATGATTATTAGAATAGTGAATAAAGTGTTTGAGGAGATAGTGGCTAAAGGACCAGGTTAGGGAGACATCTTACCTTGTGCCATGAGTAACCGAGTTTAGCGCCTCTGTGCAGGGTAGAGATGTCGCGAACCTCCGATTTTCGGTTCGGTTCGCGAACCTTCGCGGAAGGTTCGGTTCGCGGAAAAGTTCGCGAACTGCAATAGACTTCAATGGGGATGCGAACTTTGAAAAATAGAAAAATTTATGCTGGCCACAAAAGTGATGGAAAAGATGTTTCAAGGGGTCTAACACCTGGAGGGGGCATGGCGGAGTGGGATACATGCCCAAAATCCCGGGGAAAAATCTGGATGTGATGCAAAGCAGCGTTTTAAGGGCAGAAATGACATTGAATGCTAAATTGCAGGCCTAAAGTGCTTAAAAACATCTTGCATGTGTATACATCAATCAGGGAGTGTATTTAGAGTTCTGCTTCACACTGACGCACCAAACTCACTGTGTAACGCACCGCAAACAGCTGTTTGCGTAGTGACGGCTGTGCTGGACTGGTGCGCACCATGGCGAGAGTGTAGGCCGTGGCGGTTTTCAAGCCCATATGGTCGCCGGGCTGTGGTAGCTCAATGATAGAATAACAGTGACTGTCCAGCTGATCAAATTTCGTCTGTCCACAATGAAGCAACGACCTTATTATCTTCTTGTATGTAGGTAGGCATAGGTAGGAGTCCCAGTATAGGTAGATAGGCATAGGTAGGTGTCCCAGTAGTTAGCTAGGCATAGGTAGGAGTCCCAGTATAGGTAGGTAGGCATAGGTAGGTGTCCCAGTAGTTAGCTAGGCATAAGTAGGAGACCAAGTATAGGTAGGTAGACATAGGTAGGTGCCTCAGTAGTTAGCTAGACATAGGTAGGAGACCCAGTAGTTAGCTAGGCATAGGTAGGAGACCCAGTATAGGTAGGTAGGCTTAGGTAGGTGCCTCAGTAGTTAGCTAGACATAGGTAGAAGGCCCAGTAGTTAGCTAGGCATAGGTAGGAGACCCAGTGTAGGTAGGTAGGCATAGGTAGGTCCCCTAGTACAGGTAGGTAGGTAGGTGTCCCCGTATAGGTAAGTAGGTGCCCCAGTAGTTAGGTAGGCATAGGTAGGTGTCCCAGTATAGATAGTTAGGCAGGGCCTGGCTGAACCAGTAATAACAATTACCAAGGTCCAGCTGCAACAGATAGGGCTGTATAATGTCAGTGAGCAACACACACAAAAAAAACACATCTGGAAAACATTATCTCTCAAAAGAGCTGTTGAGGGGTGCTATTTTAGCAATAACAATCAGCCAGGAGCAAGCCAAGAGCCTAACTAATCTTTCCCTAGGAGAACAAGTCTGCAGCAGCTTTCCCTAGTCTGTCTCTAGCAGGCACACGAGTGGGTGTAATGGCCGGCAAACCTGCCTTATATAAGGGGGGGGGGGGGCTCCAGGGCTTAGAGTAGCCTGAATGGCTACAATGTTCCTGCTGACTGTGATGCAGAGGGTCAAAGTTGACGCTCATAGTGCATTATGGGGCGAATCGAACTTCCGCAAAAGTTCGCTTGGTCCAGGTGAACGCGAACCCCCAAAGTTCGCCTGGAACCGTTCGCCGTATAACCACGCCGCACACGTCTAATGACGTGCCGCGTGTGCATGGTGAGCTAGGAGAGGCTGAATTAAAGGCACTAGAAAAAAGAAACCGCATAAGAACCCCCTCTCCATAAACCCTCAGCAAACCAAATGCATCTTTAATCTATCCAACCACACACTATCAAAGCATGAAATCACGTTGATAGAAAAAGGTCTATCCTATTGCCCAAATAACTCCTCCAATATGTTTGTACTTTTCACAGATTTAAACACTTACATTAGGAAACTAACCCTCAAGCATCACTTCAACATAAAGAAAAACCAAAAAACCCTCCTAGCAGAACCCAACACTGCACTAATCATTACAACAGATGATGATCTGCCCACGGTCACCATACAATCTGATACTATTGAAACAGAAAGATATATTACAACCAATCTAAAAGGTAGATCATGCTTTTATCCAACAGCTTCCAAAGGAAATTTCATCGAGACCTTTTATTCACTAGTACTGGAAGACCTACAATCCCTACAACTAACCGACCCTATATCCAATTCCAACCTGACACGTCATGAAAAAACAGCCCTAAACACACTAAAAAAAGAACCAAAATATTGTAATAAAACAGGCTGATAAGGGAGGGGATATAGTCATACTCAACACAATCGATTATCTAGAACAGTGCTGTCCAACTGGCGGCCTGCGGCCGCATTTGGCCCGCCAGGCCTTCTACTGCGGCCCCCCTGCTGTGGCAGTGTTGGCCCCGAGTCCCCAGAGTTGAGGGGACTTTTTTTTTTTTCCCTTTTCCCCCATGCCTCGGCTGCTATAATAAATGTACAGCCTCTCTCCGCTCCGCTTGTAAACACCCCCCCCCCCCCCGTGCTGCCGCCGCCTCACCACATATCGGTGGCAAGCAGGAGATAGGAACCAGACAGACCAGAGTACGGCTGCCGCACGGGGGACTTTAAATGCCGGACGTGACCGATTATGTCACTTCCTGCATTTAAATTCAACGCGCTGCTGCCGTGCGCTGGTCTGTCTGGTTGCTATCTTCTGCCCGCCGCTGATATGAGGTGAGGCGGCGGCAGCACGGGGGGTGTCAACGAGGGGAGGGGTCTGTAAAATGTAGCAGCCGATCTGAGGTGAGGAGGTGGCGGCGGCGGCAGCAGCACGGGGGGGGGGGGTGAACAAGCAGAGCGGAGAGGGCTGTAAATTTACTTGATAGCAGCTGATCTGACGCTGTTTTGTGGTAAATCTGCAGCCAATCCTGTTTCCATTTTGTGGGAAAATCTGCAGCCAATCCTGATTCCATTTTGTGTGTGTATCTGCAGCCAATCCTGATTGCATTTTGTGTGTGTATCTGCAGCCAATCCTGATTGCATTTTGTGTGTATATCTGCAGCCAATCCTGATTGCGTTTCGTGGGTAAATCTGCAGCCAATCCTGATTACGTTTTGTGGGTAAATCTGCAGCCAATCCTGATTACGTTTTGTGGGTAAATCTGCAGCCAATCCTTACATTTTGTGGGTAAATCTGCAGCCAATCCGGGTTACGTTTTGTGGGTAAATCTGCAGCCAATCCTGATTCCATTTTGTGTGTGTATCTGCAGCCAATCCTGATTCCATTTTGTGTGTATGTCTGCAGCCAATCCTGATTACGTTTTGTGGGTAAATCTGCAGCCAATCCTGATTACATTTTTGTGGGTAAATCTGCAGCCAATCCTGATTACATTTTTGTGGGTAAATCTGCAGCCAATCCTGATTACGTTTTTTGGGTAAATCTTCAGCCAATCCTGATTACGTTTTGTGGGTAAATCTGCAGCCAATCCTGATTACATTTTGTGGGTATATCTGCAGCCAATCCTGATTGCGTTTTGTGGGTAAATCTGCAGCCAATCCTGATTCTATTTTGTGTGTGTATCTGCAGCCAATCCTGATTCTATTTTGTGTGTGTATCTGCAGCCAATCCTGATTACGTTTTGTGGGTAAATCTGCAGCCAATCCTGATTACGTTTTGTGGGTAAATCTGCAGCCAATCCTGATTACGTTTTGTGGATAAATCTGCAGCCAATCCTGATTACATTTTGTGGGTAAATCTGCAGCCAATCCTGATTACGTTTTGTGGGTAAATCTGCAGCCAATCCTGATTCTATTTTGTGTGTGTATCTGCAGCCAATCCTGATTACGTTTTGTGGGTAAATCTGCACTTCTGCCACCAATCTGATTGCATTTTGTGTGTATATCTGCAGCCAATCCTGATTACGTTTTGTGGGTAAATCTGCAGCCAATCCTGATTGCGTTTTGTGGGTAAATCTGCAGCCAATCTGATTGCATTTTGTGGGGAAACTGCTGCTAGATTTTTTTTCCCGGGGGGGGGGGGGGGGGGATTGGTCTTCCGGCCCTCTACCATGTGGCCTGGACAAAAACCGGCCCTCCATGACCGCGAAGTTGGACAGCACTAATCTAGAAGAAGCCTTCAGACTACTCAGAGATCCCAAACATTACAAACAACTTTGATCTGACCCCACCAGTGAACACACTACCCGACTGAAATCTTTTATCAACACAGCCTTTTTCAAGAACTTCATCTCTAAAAATGAAATAAACTACATCATTAACCATCACCCCAAGACACCATTTTTTTACTACCTCCCTAAAATCCACAAAAACCTCACAAAACCTCCTGGCAGACCGATCATTTCTGGAATCAATTCCATCACCAGTAACTTATCTTGTTTCGTTGACCACCACCTGCAACCACATGTACAATCTTTACCATCCTACTTTAAAGACTCCCAACACCTTATACAATTACTTCAAAATATCGAATGGCAATCAGATTACACTTGGCTCACTTGTGATGTAACTTCACTATAGTGTAGCAAAGAAGCCGCACATAAGTCCGGCAACCAGGAGGTATACAAGAAGGCAAGAAATGACCTACACCGAGAACTGAGGTCCGCTAAGAGGTGCTACGCGGAAAAGCTGGAACAGAACCTCTCCTCAAACGACTCACGAGCTGTGTAGAAAGGGCTGAAGGCGGCCACCAACTACAAGCCCCCCCCCCCCCCCCCTCAGCATGCCACGCCAAGCACTGAGGTTGCAGAGAGTCTCAGTGACTTCTACTGCAGATTCGAGAGCCAGCCAGCACCTGCAGGACTCCCACAGCCACCTGCACAATCTGCCACTGTAGCCCTAGGCCCTTACTCACCCCCACCGTCTGTGAGGGAGGCGGATGTACTGAAACACTTGCTAAGGCTAAATGCTAGGAAAGCCTCAGGTCCGGACGGAGTGTCGCCAGCCTGCCTGAAAACCTGCGCTCGTCAGCTCGCTTCCACCCTCTCTTCCATCTTCACGAGGTCCCTCCAGGAAGGCAAAATTCCTGCATGCTTCAAGAGGTCTGCCATTATCCCTGTCCCCAAAAAGCAGGGCATCCTCAACAACTTCAGGCCTGTGGCACTTACATCCGTGATCATGAAAGCTTTTGAAAGCATGGTGCTACCCCTCCTTAAGCACTCTACTGAGGGACTGCTGGACCCACACCAGTTCGCGTACAGAGCGAACAGGTCCACAAATGACGCCATCAACATCTGCTTGGAGCACGTCTATGATCACCTGGATAGACCGGACTCCTACGCCAGGATCCTCCTACTGGACTTCAGCTCAGCATTCAATACCATCAGCCCTAAAATACTTCAGGACAATCTCGCTGCGCTAGGAGTCCACCTCACCCTACGCCTGTGGATCACAGACTTCCTCACCAACAGGTCCCAGGTCGTTGGGTTAGGCACCATCTCCTCCTCACAACCTAGGATCACCAACACAGGGGCCCCACAAGGCAGCATCCTGTCGCCGTTTCTGTTCTCTCTGTATACGAACAACTGCAAATCCACTTCAGACTCGGTAAAAGTAATCAAATTTGCCGACAACACGACCATTGTGGGTCTCATCACCAAAAACGATGAGAAGGTGTACCGCCACCAGGTCGACAGCATGTGCCGCTGATGCAGAGAGAACGGTTTGGTCCTAAACACAGCAAAAACGGTGGAGATGATCGTCGATTTCAGGAGGCACGCCTCTACCCCGCCCCCAATCCACATGGATGGCATGGAAGTGGAAAGAGTCCCCAGTGTCTGCCTACTGGGCACAACTATCTCCAATGACCTGAGGTGGAAAACCAACACTGCCTCAACACAGAGGAAAGCCCAACAGAGACTTTTCTTTCTCTGCCAACTGAAAAAGTTCGGTATGGCCCAAAAACTTCTGACACATTTCTACTCCGTCACGATCGAATCCGTCCTATGCTCGTCCATCCTGGTCTGGTACTCCAGCTCCTCCGCCAGCGACCAGCTCAAACTGCAGAGGGTCATCAAATCTGCAGAGAGGATCATCGGGAGATCCCTTCCCACTTTGGACCTCCTCTACCACTCCAGGCTGAACACCAGAGCATTAAAGATCGCCAACGACCCCACACACCCAGGCTACCGCTTCTTTAATCAGCTCCCCTCGAGTAAAGCTCCGGTTCCGATCCATCTACACCAGAACCTCAAGACATAAGAACAGTTTCTTTCCCTCGGCTGTCAACCTCCAGAACTTTCTCCATGGAAATGCCCAATCCCCACCCCACAATACCATGACGCACTGAAGCACTCTGCACATTGACGGCGCTCCAGCTTAAGCGTTCTTTTTTGGTTGTTTTTTTGTATTGTAACTTATGCCACATTGTCTCCCTCTGCATAAATGTTATATAATGTTCTGTTTTCTGTATAATGTTCTGTTACTACTGCATGTCCTGTCCTGTATCTGTAACTACTGTATACCATGTACCAGTACCCTGTACATGTCAAGCCTAATTCCGGGCACGACCCAGTCGTGCTTGGCGAAATAAAGTTTCTGATTTCTGATTTTCACAAACATTCCACACAGTTTTGGTCTGACAACCATAAAATATTCTCTCTCCTCCAACACCAATATTCCCCCAGCCAAACAACAGTTCCTATGTCAATGCACTGAATTCATTCTCAACCACAACATATTCACTTTCCAAGACCACATCTTCCAACAAACCAGTGGCTCAGCCATGGGCAGCTCCTTTGTGCCATCGTACGCCAACCTCACCATGGGCCTCATCGAGCACCAGAAAATGACTTTCACCAACCCATTTACGGAACATATTGTTCTATATAAACAATATATAGATGACCTTTTTTTTATATGGAGAGGCGACCAAAAATTAATCCCTACATTCAATTCCTCAACTGGAACCCCGTCAGCTTGGAATTCACCTTTCACCAACATCCCACCACTATAGACTAACTGGATCTCACTCTTAACATCGACAATAACTCTATAAAAACAAAAACATTCTTCAAACTGGTTGATGCAAAGAATTACATACATTTTGACATCTTCCACCACAAACCATGGATTCGTAATACACCCTATAGCCAATACAAGAGAATATTCAACAATTGCACAGACCCGGAAGATTACAGAACCCAATCCAAAATCCTTACAGATAAATTTAAAACACGGAAATATCTCAACAAACTAATAAAAGATGCCAGTAGAAAAGCAACCATTCCAACAGTCATAACAAAAGAATTTGCAACTGACCCTACAGGAAATGCCCCTAGAGTTATAACCAAGTTCAGCACCCAACATGGCCAAATTAAAAACATTCTTAAAAAGAGGTGGGAGATCCTACTCCAGGATCCCTTCTTATTACCACTTCTACCCAAAACTCCAGCCCTAACTTTCAGAAGGGCACCTAATCTTAAAAACATTCTAGCCCCCAGCCGTGTACTCACCCCAGGACCACCAGGACAATTAACCACAGCACCTACAGAATTAGGCTCCTATCCATGTAAAAGCAAAAGATGCCAAGCGTGTCAATTCATTCACTTCACAACTCATCACAAATCAAACATAACCAATAACATATATCCAATCAATAGCCACATTACCTGTACATAAAGATACATCATTTATGTTATTTCCTGCCCCTGTAAAGTACACTATGTGGGCCGCACTACTCAATTGGTGCGAGAAAGGGTTGGACAGCACAAATGTAATATATTAAAGAACTACCCACTTCACAGTCTTTCACGACACTTCACATCTGATCACCAGTTCACATCTGACCACCTGTTCGAGATCACACTTATTGAGAAAATCACCAATGTAGGTCCAGATTCCTTTGAGCAACTTAAAAAAAAGAGAAATGTACTGAAATTAAGATCCTAAAAACCTTGACTCTAACGAGCTCCCTGTGCCTTTTTGTTTCCTACAAGAGCCAGCTTTTGAACTTATTCCATCAAATGGTAGTTAAAAAATGTTTTTATCCCACATTACTACTGTTTTGTTTTGTTTTTTTTTATGTTTTTTTCACTTACCTCACTTCTAAGTGAGGTAAGTGAGCATATTTTTCACAATTCCAGGAGTAAATGTTATCAGTTTTATAAAGTAATGAAAATGTGTTACTTATTACACACAGTGTTTTGGCCTCACATGCCACTTCTCTGTGCACTCTGTTGATGTAAAATGATTTCCCTCTGACATGTCACAGCCATTACCAAAATGCAAAACTGGTAAGAGGAAATAGTTTTTTTTATTGTGAATAATCCTTGTTTTTCTTGCTGCAAAAAAATCTCTGCCTAAATCTTCAGAATCAGAATCAGATTTATTTCGCCAAGTACAATGGGGGTTGTACCCGGAATTATTTTTGGCTCATACAGGGTCGGAGATGGTACAACACCTACGTGCAATCCAACACATACAATCAGGTACAGTATACACAGTAAAACATCTACCTATATATACATAATGCACATAACCATAGTGAAAGGACGCGTGGGTAAGTCTGGAGTGCTATGTGAGGGGAGCAGCCTGCCAACTATCGACGGCGCTCACTCGCTCCACAGCAGTTCCAGATTCCCCGCAGTGTGTCCTGAAAAAGAGTGGATAGAGAAAGAGAGAGAGATAGAGAGAAGGGATAGCTAAAGAGAGACAGAGGAAGAAGGAGAAGGAGCCAAGGCAAGAGTAGGGAGACAGAAGCAGAGGCCTTTTAGGGCTGCAGATTGAGAAACACCCCTAGTACCCGCAATCAGTCCAACAGTCCATCCCTATGGTCTGGTTCCCCGACGTAGGAAGGTGGGCAGCTGGTCTTCAGAGCTGGATGGTGGAGCAGACTGGCACGGTCCACAACAGTGGGTGAGGTAGACACTGGGTGGCTGAGCAGGCTGGGGGCTGCGGCTGGTGGATACCCTCTCTTCGAGCTCAGCCGAGGATCTCTGCCATGTGGGAGGGCCAGCAGGAAGCGGCGGTGGTCAGGCCTTTTGTGCACATGAAATGAAATGTCCCCCATGCCCTGGGCTGGCGTCCTGGACTCCTAGGCAGCGGCCCACGTGGGCCGTAATGTCAAAAACAGCATTTCTCAAATACACATTTCAAAGATTTTAACAAAGTGATAGCAAAACCTTTCCTTTTTCTGTTTTTTTAGATACTGAAACAGTTAATTTTAGTTCACTCGCTCAAGTCTTTCACCATAACAGGGGATTTCGCGTACGTTAAAAAAGGGCGTCGGGGAAAAAAGGGTGCAGGGTTTTAAACGATAAGCATGAATAACGTTTAAAAAAAAATTGTGCTATATTTTGTTTAAAAATAATGTTTTATAAAGTTATAAATCATTAAATAATGTGTATGAAATCGGCAATTGTAAAAACGTTAATCTTCCCTGTTTAAAAAGTGAAATGTATAATAACGTTTTATAAAAGATTAATAAGAATTTTACTAAAGCTATACCTAACCCTACTCTCATACAGAACACTCCCTGTACCTACCCCTAACCCCTAGACCCCCCTGGTGGTGCCTAATCCTAAGACCCCCCTGGTGGTGCCTAACCCTAAGACCCCCCTGGTGGTGCCTAACCCTAAGACCCCCCTGGTGGTGCCTAACCCTAAGACCCCCCCTGGTGGTGCCTAACCCTAAGACCCCCCTGGTGGTGCCTAACCCTAAGACCCCCCTGGTGGTGCCTAACCCTAAGACCCCCTGGTGGTCCCTAAACCTAAGACCCTCCTGTGATAAGCATTAATAACGTTTGAAAAAAAATATTGTGCTGTTTTTCGTTTAAAAATAATGTTTTAAAAAATATTGTACTATTTTTCGTTTAAAAATAATGTTTAAAAAATTATAAATCATTAAATAATGTGTAGGTAGAAGATGAAGCCGGCACCATCTAGATATTCATGCTCTTTTATTGAAACATCAAAAGTAGCAGGCTGTCACACGAAGTGCGACGTTTCGGGGGAGTTCCCCTTTATCAAGCAGTTGACAGTCTGATGAGTGTAACAAAGCATACAGTATTTATATGAAACCACCCACTTATCAACCAATCACAGGTCTGAAACATTCAGACCAATCACAGGACCTAATGTGACATGCGGACCTGATGGGGAACAGATGCAGTAAAGAAGGGGGCCAATAAGAACATAGGACACTCACCCACATTCTGTGCAGGGCATCTCGCCCATCTCCACACGTACTGGACGCCATTAGCGGCAAACTCCGCCCATCGAAGGCAGGCCGAGTCTCCGCATTAGTGCGCGGCCGGGGGAGGAATGACGCGGGCGGCCAGGGGAGTGGCCGAGCGCGTACGGGGAGACGGCTGGAACGCAAGGCGGCCGCACGCACGCCAAACAGCGCATGCGTGCTCCGCCAAAGCGTCCAGCCGTCCCCCAAAACCCCGCCCCACCACGCTACCATGGCAACCAGACGCCATGAGGACGCAGCGCAGCGGAAAGAACCCGCCAGAGGTAGAGAGAGGCTAGAGCTGAAAGAAGCAAAGGCAACAATAATTCATAATAGAGATCTAAACGAATGATGTATTCTACCCAAGTGACAAAGCGAAAACAACATATCATCAAAATATATTAGAAATATATAATTAAGAATCTATTGTCACAGAGATGGGTCACATCAGAACTGTAGATATAGGGTGCAGGAATAGTGAACTATTCACAATAAGGGTGCAAGGTCATATTCTCTATTGAGGCCCCTCGGATCAAGACAATCTAGTGTCCTGATCCAGAAGGCCTCTCTATATAGAAGTCTTTTAATTCTACTACCCCCTCTGATCATAGGGGGAACACCTTCTATAATCTGACAGCGGAGTTGATTAACACTATGACCAAATTTTACAAAATGTGAGGGGACGGCCTGCTCGATCAATTTATTGCGGATAGCTGACTTATGGGCAGATAGTCTGACCTTGAATTTGGAAGTGGTTTGTCGCACATAAATAAGTCCACATAGACACTTGAGTAAATATATAACATACTGTGAATCACAGTTATAGCATCTATTAATAACAATAACAATAATATTTATATAGCGCTTTTCTCCCTGGGGACTCAAAGCGCTGTGACCCTGCATTATGCAGTCTCAAAGGCTAGGGAAAAGAGGTGAGTTTTTAGCCTTTTTTTAAAGCTGTCCAGAGAAGGAGCCTCTCGTACTGATTGTGGAAGTGAGTTCCATAGAGTAGGGGCTGCATAGGAAAAGGCCCGAGCACCAAATGTTAAGTGTATCCTGGGAATAACCAGCTTCATCTTGTTGGCAGAGCGGAGGGTGCGTGGAGGGGCATAAAGTTCCAATAGATCCACTATGTATTTGGGTCCCATGTGGTGTAGAGCCTTGAATGTCAGCAGGCAGATCTTAAAATTGATTCTCCATTTTACTGGCAACCAGTGAAGAGTTTGCAGTACTGGGGTGATGTGTGAGCTGCGGGGGGCATTGGCTAGGAGTCTGGCTGCAGCATTCTGTACTAGCTGTAAGGGGCGCAGAACCTTATCTGTAGATCCGATTAACAGGGCGTTGCAGTAGTCTAGGCGGGAGGATACAAATGCGTGAACCAGGGCAGGTAGGTCTTCAGCTGGGATAAGGTGTTTGATTTTCGCTATATTTCTTAGATGGAAGAAGGAAGACTTGACGACAGCTGATACCTGCTGTCTGAGTTTTAGATTTCCATCCAGGATCACCCCAAGGTTTCGCACAGAGTCTTTATACTGTACAGTATCTCCCCCAATTGCTAGTTTGAGGTGGTGAGCGTTTTGAACTTTATCCATCATGTGTGGACCACCTACCACCAACACCTCTGTTTTGTCATAGTTCAGCCTCAGCCAGCTGGTGTTCATCCAATTTTGTAAATCCACTAGACACGCATTTATGGATGCTGATGGGTCTTGGGTTCCAGGCTTGAAGGACAGATATAGTTGTGTGTCATCTGCATAACAATGGTATCCTAAACCATAGTTCTGGATTATTTTGCCCAGTGGGAGCATGTAGACTGCAAAGAGTAATGGTGATAGTACAGAACCCTGTGGAACTCCATAGGCAAGTGGCACTGGATTAGAGTAGTGTGTGCCCAGACATACTTGCTGTTAGAGTTGGGCCGAACCTCCGATTTTAGGTTCGCGAACCTGGTTCGCGAACTTCCGCGGAAGGTTCGGTTCGCGTTAAAGTTGGCAAACCGCAATAGACTTCAATGGGGATGCGAACTTTGAAAAAAAAAATAATTATGCTGGCCACAAAAGTGATGGAAAAGATGTTTCAAGGGGTCTAACACCTGGAGGGGGGCATGGCGGAGTGGGATACATGCCAAAAGTCCCGGGGAAAAATCTGGATTTGACGCAAAGCAGCGTTTTAAGGGCAGAAATCACATTGAATGCTAAATGACAGGCCTAAAGTGCTTTTAAACATCTTGCATGTGTATACATCAATCAGCGGGAGACATGGCAGCGCTTTCAAACAACCTCATACCTGAATGGTTTAACTGCAATGGTGAGCAGAGCTCCAGAAACTGGACTAAATTACACACCCAGCATACACTGCAGGCAAAGAGAGGGAGGGGGAATTAGTGATTAAGCTGCATCAGTGGGCAGAGCTCCAGAAACTGGACTATATTGCACACCCTGCATCACTATAGACCAAGGGGGGGTGTTAGATTTGCATCTGTTTTGCATTAGAGGCATGTATTCAGCCCTAGGGGGCTCTGCATTGCCGCTGATGGCTCACAATTCAGGTGCATCCTTGAGCGCTTATCATTTGTCTGTTTTGCTTGTCTTATGAAATGTGTATACATCAATCAGGTAGTGTAATTAAGGTACTGCTTCACACTGACACACCAAACTCACCGTGTAACGCACCGCAAACAGCTGTTTGTGTAGTGACGGCCGTGCTGGACTGGTGCGCACCATGGCGAGAGTGCAGGTTTTGGTGGCTTTACAGCCCATATGGTCGCCTGGCTAATGTAGCTGAATAACAGAACAGTGACTGTCCAGCTGATCAAATTTGGTCTGACCACAATGAGGCAACGACCTTATTATCGTGGGTGTGCCCCCCGAGACACTCATCTAGGCGCCGGTCATTGCTTCATTGTGATACGCAAGCCCCTTCACCACGGCAAGGTAATGATCACGAAGGGGAATGGGCGCATGTACATGCCTTTTCTTTTGTTGTTGCAGCTGCCCGCAGTGCAGCCAGAAAAATTAGGCAGTCATGTACACGCACCAGAAAAATTATTACAGCGACCGCTGCTAGCAGAGGCCTAAATAATTCAGCAATCCGCCTGGAGTCCCGGACCCTGTTGGTGGTGGCGGAGAAGGTAGTCAAGCGGCCTGCAGGCAGACATGCTGTGTGGAGGGACTGGGAGCGACTTAGTCTTCTTGGGGCAGGCCAGGCAGCCAGTCACACGGCGTGCAGGCAGAGATGCTGTGTGTGCGGGGACTGACTTAGTCTTGGGGCGGGCAGCAGCCCTCCGGGATCCATGCCTCATTCATTTTGATAAAGGTGAGGTACTTAACACTTTTGTGACTTAGGCAACTTCTCTTCTCTGTGACAATGCCTCCAGCTGCGCTGAAGGTCCTTTCTGACAGGACGCTTGCGGCAGGGCAGGAGAGAAGTTGGATGGCAAATTGGGACAGCTCTGGCCCCAGGTCAAGCCTGCGCACCCAGTAGTTCAAGGGTTCCTCATCGCTGTTCACAGCAGTGTCTACACTGGTTCACAGAACAGGTATGCAGTGGCAGGTTCACTGAACACAACAGGTATGCAGTGGCGGATACACTGAACAGGTATACAGTGGCGGGTCCACTGAACAGAACAGGTATGCAGTGGCGGGTTCACTAAACAGAACAGGTATACAGTGGCGGGTTCACAGAACAGGTATGCAGTGGCAGGTTCACTGAACACAACAGGTATGCAGTGGCGGGTTCACTGAACAGGTATACAGTGGCGGGTCCACTGAACAGAACAGGTATGCAGTGGCGGGTTCACTGAACAGGTATACAGTGGCGGGTCCACTGAACAGAACAGGTATGCAGTGGCGGGTTCACTAAACAGAACAGGTATACAGTGGCGGGTTCACTAAACAGAACAGGTATACAGTGGCGGGTTCACAGAACAGGTATGCAGTGGCAGGTTCACTGAACACAACAGGTATGCAGTGGCGGGTTCACTCAACAGGTATACAGTGGCGGGTTCACTAAACAGAACAGGTATGCAGTGGTGGGTTCACAGCACAGGTATGCAGTGGTGGGTTCAATGAACAGGTATACAGTGGCGGGTCCACTGAACAGAACAGGTATGCAGTGGCAGGTTCACTGAACAGGTATGCAGTGGTGGGTTCACAGCACAGGTATGCAGTGGTGGGTTCACAGAACAGGTATGCAGTGGTGGGTTCACAGCACAGGTATGCAGTGGTGGGTTCAATGAACAGGTATACAGTGGCGGGTCCACTGAACAGAACAGGTATGCAGTGGCAGGTTCACTGAACAGGTATGCAGTGGTGGGTTCACAGCACAGGTATGCAGTGGTGGGTTCACAGCACAGGTATGCAGTGGTGGGTTCACAGAACAGGTATGCAGTGGTGGGTTTACAGCACAGGTATGCAGTGGTGGGTTCAATGAACAGGTATACAGTGGCGGGTCCACTGAACAGAACAGGTATGCAGTGGCGGGTTCACTGAACAGGTATGCAGTGGTGGGTTCACTGAACAGGTATGCAGTGGTGGGTTCACAGCACAGGTATGCAGTGGTGGGTTCACAGCACAGGTATGCAGTGGTGGGTTCACAGCACAGGTATGCAGTGGTGGGTTCACAGAACAGGTATGCAGCCAGACAGGAACAAGTTAAGCCTAACTAATCTTTCCCTGAGAGACAGTCTGCAGCAGCTCGCCCTACTCTCACTAACGCAGGCAGCACACGAGTGACCGTAATGGCCGCCGCTGCCTGCCTTATATAAGGGGGGGTGGGGCTCCAGGGGCTAGTGTAGCCTAATTACATCACAGTCAGCAGGCCCAGTGTAGCCAGAGGGTCAAAGTTGACCCTCCATGTGCATTATGGGGCGAACCGAACTTCCGCAAAGGTTCGCCTGCGGGACGCGAACGCGAACCACTGAAGTTCGCATGGAACCGTTCGCAGGCGAACCGTTCGGCCCAACTCTACTTGCTGTGTCCTGCCAGATAGGAAGGTCTGAAACCAGCTAAGAACAGTACCCCTTAGGCCACAGTAATTCTTCAGTCGCTGGATTAGTATTTCATGATCCACAGTATCAAATGCTGCTGACAAGTCAAGAAGAATCAGAATTGAGCAATCACCCTTGTCCCTTGCAGTAAGTAGATCATTCATTACTCGGACTAATGCTGTTTCAGTGCTGTGCCTTTTCCTGAATCCTGACTGAAAAGTATCAAAGATGTTGTTATCTGTAAGCCTGGCTTCTAGCTGGTTGGCGACTGCTTTCTCGATAACTTTTGATAGGAATGGTAAGTTCGCCACAGGTCTGTAGTTGGTTACAGAATCAGGATCTAGTGATGGTTTCTTCAGGAGGGGTTTTATGATTGCTTTCTTTAGTTGTTCTGGGAGAAGTCCACTTTGCAAGGAGCACTGAGTGATTTTGTGAAGTGCTGGCCTGAACAGCGCTGGGCACTGCATTAAGGATCCAGTTGGGCCAGGATCCAGGTCGCAGGTAGTGGGGCGGAGACTTTGAATGAGAATTCCAAAATCTTCTACACTCAGAGTGTCAAAGACTTGCCATGGTGGTACGGTAGTAGGCATATGCAACGTCCAGTGGTCAATTGATGTTGTTGGTGTAATGCTGGCACGGATGGTAGACACCTTGTTTGTGAAGAAGGCAGAGAATCCTTCACACCTTTCCCTGGAGTATGTGGTTGGGGCTTTTAGGCAGGAAGGATTGCAGAGTGATTCCACTGTGTGGAAGAGTTGAGCAGCTCTGTTGTTGGCTGTAGATATTTTGTGCGAGATAAAGTCTGATTTTTTTTCTTGGTTATTGCTTGTTGGTATTGTCTGAGGTGTTGAACTAGGCTAGATTTGTGCTCCCCAGTCCCTGATTTACGCCACTGTCTTTCTAGTCTGCGCCCTTTCTTTTTTAGATCCATGATGGTTTTGTCAAACCAATTAGCTTTCTGCTTTTTGGTTGCTGATTTGGTGCGCCATGGGGCAATACTGTCAAGTGTTTCATATATCGTGTTGTTGTACTGGGTTACTAGAGAGTTTGGGTCCATTTGACTGTGGAGCAGATTTGTAAAATCCAGGTTGGCAGTTATCCTCTCCGGTGTTAATTTACTCAGGGGACGGGTTTTGATTGTTTCTTTAGGGAGCTGCTTGATAGGGTGATGTTCAATAGTAAACTGTATTATGTGATGGTCTGACCACACCACTGGGGTTACTGTTATGTTACTAATGTCCATTCCGAGGTGGAACAGTAAGTCTAGCGTATGCCCTCCTCTGTGGGTAGCTGATTTTACAACTTGTGTGAAGCCTAGTCCACCCATGAGATTTATTAGTTCATTTGCATCTTGTGATTGAGTGTTATCAGCCCGGATGTTGAAGTCACCAAGGATGATCCATCTCGGATAAGACAGAGCCAGCATGGCCAGAAGTTCTGGGAATTCCTGTAGGAAAGGGTCAGCATCTCCGGGGGGATGATAAACCACTAAAATTTTGAAGCCTTTACCAGCTGAGATCTGGGCACCTATACATTCAAAGGACTTTGTTGAGCCAACATTCAGGGCCCTGAGCTGCAGAGTTGTTTTGCCACAAATTGCTACACCCCCTCCTCTGCGGTCTCGTCTTCCCTCACTTAGGACTGAGTAATTGTATGGGATGGTTGCTTCCAATGTGGGGCCCGCATTGGCATCAATCCAGGTTTCAGTGATGCATGAAAAATCGCATGTCTGAATAAGGTCCGCAATAATGGCTGTCTTATTGTTTATAGAGCGGGCATTGCAGAGCAATGCAGTGACTGCATGGGGCTTAGCAATGGCGACTGGGTTCACTGCCGGGGTGTTACTGCATCTCTGACTAGGGACATGGTAACTTCTGCTACTTTCAGCCTCTGATTTCCAGTAAACATCACTAGAGATCGCTGGAAAGTTCTTTTCTTTGAATGGACCTGGGTCCCTGAAGTTGGACTGAGACTGAGTGTGGCACTTTTTATGGGCCTGGCCACCTTTTTTACCTCTGTGCGTTTTATTTAAAATCCCTAGAGATTCCAGCAAATTAGCTTGTTTTTTTCCAATGTGAGATGCAGCTCTCAATGGCCTGAGAGATAGTAAGAAGCTGGCTGTATAGATTAACATTGCTCTTTGGGAAGGAATGGGTTAAGTAAGCTCTTCCTTTGATTGTTGTTGTTTATCAGTGGGGGGTAGACAAAAGCAAATGCTGGCCTTCAGAATCTGCTAGAAGAGGTGTGAAAAGTCCATTGATATGCAGAAGCATGGGGCCTACTAAGGTTTACTTAGAAAGGCAATGGAGTCAATATAATTTCAGCCTCTGAATGCATTTAAAGTATTTGTACAGTCTGCAAAAACGGATTGCCAGCTGAAAGATATTACTTCTGTTTGGGGAAGGAGGATGAATTCCCTTACCTTGGGAAGAAGACTTGGGAAGGTAGGAGATCTGCTTGCTGTGTTGCATGGACATGCTTTTTATTGTGTTGGTTTGTTTGGAGATGTGGACCTCATGAGTATCCAGGTGGAGAAATCCTATTCCATTGTGTGTCCTTGTAGTGTATTGTAGTGTATTGTTTACCGGTATATGGGTGAACAAACTGTGGGGATCTGATGATGGAGTGGAAATGAACGCAGTAAAGGCAGGGGAATGTCCCCCTACGAGTGGGTCGCTCAGGAGGTCTAACCAAAGTCCTCATCTCTGCATGGACCAATCTGTCCCGCAGGGTGGGAGCTCGTTTGTACGAAAATAGAGAGGCATTCTGGATCAGGACACTAGATTGTCTTGATCCGAGGGGCCTCAATAGAGAATATGACCTTGCACCCTTATTGTGAATAGTTCATTATTCTGGCACCCTATATCTACAGTTCTGATGTGACCTATCTCTGTGACAATAGATTCTTTATTATATATTTCTATTATATTTTGATGATATGTTGTTTTCGCTTTGTCACTTGGGTAGAATACATCATTCGTTTAGATCTCTATTATGAATTATTGTTGCCTTTGCTTCTTTCAGCTCTAGCCTCTCTCTACCTCTGGCGGGCTCTTTCCGCTGCGCTGCGTCCTCATGGCATCTGGTTGCCATGGTAGCGCGGCCGGGGCGGGGTTTTGGGGGACGGCTGGACGCTTTGGCGGAGCACGCATGCGCTGTTTGGCGTGCGTGTGGCCGCCTTGCGTTCCAGCCGTCTCCCTGTACGCGCTCGGCCACTCCCCTGGCCGCCCGCGTCATTCCTCCTCTGGCCGCGCACCAATGCGGAGACTCGGCCTGCCTTCGATGGGCGGAGTTTGCCGCTAATGGCGTCCAGTACGTGTGGGGATGGGACGCGGTGGCAAAATGCCCTGCACAGAATGTGGGTGAGTGTCCTATGTTCTTATTGGCCCCCTTCTTTACTGCATCTGTTCTTCATCAGGTCCGCATGTCACATTAGGTCCTGTGATTGGTCTGAATGTTTCAGACCTGTGATTGGTTGATAAGTGGGTGGTTTCATATAAATGCTGTATGCTTTGTTACACTCATCAGACTGTCAACTGCTTGATAAAGGGGAACTCCCCCGAAACGTCGCACTTCGTGTGACAGCCTGCTACTTTTGATGTTTCAATAAAAGAGCATGAATATCTAGATGGTGCCGGCTTCATCTTCTACCGAATCTTCTCCATCTGGTTAACGGATTGCCTGAGCACATCGTCATTTACCTATATAGGAGTGCCTCCTCCGCAATACACTATTAAATAATGTGTAATCATGAGAAGCAGTTATAAAACATTAAGTCTCGGTGCGCTGCTTGTAAAACGTTATTTTTCTCCGGCGCCCTTTTTTCCTGTCGGGCGCCCATTAAACGATATTTATTATGGGAGTGAATGGCTGCACCCTTTTTGTCCACTTGCCTCAGGCACCCGAATTTACTGTTTCCGGGGATTTCTGCCTTCCATTTGCATGTTAGCATGATGTTAGCATGCTTATAGTAAACCTGAGACGGGGGTACCAAGTTTTATTTTACTTAAAGGACCCCAAGCTCAGGCTCAAAACAGAATTTAGACTTTACCTGGGGCTTCCTCACGCCCCCCGTAGCCCTCGAGGTCCCCCGGCGTCGTCTTGGCTCCTCTCCCGGTCCCGCTGATGGCTCTGTTAATATGCGACTTAGGCCTGAAGTCAACCGTGCGCCCCCAGCCATGTATGCTATGTGTCATCACGCCGGCTGGCGTGAGACTCCTACGCATGCGCGGTCAGTCTTGGAGAACCACGCATGCGCAGGACTCTCATGCCGGCCATCGTGATGACGCGTAGTGTGCATGGTAGGGGCGCGCACCGGCAACTTCAGGCTGAAGTCGCCAATTAATGCCACCAGTGGGACCGGGAGAGGAGCCAGGAGGACGGGGGGGGGGGGGGGGGCGGAACGACCTCGCGGGCTACTGGGTGCTGGAGGAGGCCCCAGGTAAGTCCAAATTCCGTTTTGAGCCTGAGCTCAGGGTCCCTTTAACTGGGGCTTCTTCTAACCCCCATAGCCTTACAGATTCCTTGGTTTCCCCCCCTGCTCCGCTTTGCTGTGCCGCTATGCTCCTCTGCAAGATCGCCTGTCAGGGGCTACTGCAGATTGACTATGCACCTTCTCATTTGATGATACATTATTCAGGAAACCCACTTTTACATGAATTCTCTTGGTTTCAACATCAGAAACACTTCCTATATCTATATATTGCTGTATATTGGTATGTCACCACGCCCTCCTAGTAGTATTTAGACTAGGCTGTTTATTACGCAGCCAAGTTCTTTCCCAGTGCATTCTGGGAGACCAGGTGGCGTTCCTGTTCACTTAGCAACACACAACAAACAAACATTCCGCTGGGATGCGCCTATCAGCAGTAAAGCTGTTGCCACTTGTGATAAATTGAATGTAAAAGAATGTAAATCAGGGTGAGGAAAGATTTCACAGTGGGCCAACACTCACTAAATAATATCTACAGAAATATTGTAAAAAAACAAAACATAAAAATAAGCAATTGTATTCATAAAGTCTTATCAAAGTGAATGGGAACCGCATTTTAAAAAATGAGACACTTACCCAAGGAGAGGGAAGGCTCTGGGTCCTATAGAGCCTGCCCGCTCCTCTCCCTGTCCCCTCGTTCCAGTGCTGGCTCGCCCGGTAGCAGTATTTGACTAATTTAGTCAAATACTGCTTTACCCGGCCGGAGGAGGCTTCAGAAGTCTTCAGGGATCCCGAGTGCTCCTGAAGAAGGGCGGCCCTGTACTGCACCTGCGCAAGCATGCTCTCTTGCACGCTCACGCCTGTGCAGTATGGAGCCGCACGTCTTCGGGAGGACACGGCTCCCGAAGACTTCCAAATACCCTTTCGGCAGGGGATTGAAACGGGGGGGGGGGGGGCAGCACAGGATAGAGAGCACCAAGAGATGAGACGGAAGGCTCCATACGACCCAAATCCTTCCCTCTCCTTAGGTAAGTATTTGCTTCATTTTTTTTTAAAATGCGGTTCCCATTCACTTTAAGCAAAGTTACTCTTTGAGATGCCCATTAATAGAAACATTTTAGTAAATGATGTATTTTCATTCAAAATATTGTATCAAAACAAAGAAGCTGGTGGGCCCAAGCAATCCTAAATGATCACTCACTGTCTTTTCTTTGGAGAAATAGATGATTGGATGTGGGGATCTTTTCATTGATACGATCGTAATTAATTTAGATCAGGGGTCTCAAACTCAATTTACCTGGGGGCCGCAGGAGGCAAAGTCAGGATGAGGCTGGGCCGCATAAAGAATTTCACAATCGCGGTGCATCGCCCCTTCCTTCACAGAGAGGGGCGGGGAAAGGCGACGATCCGTGCGGCAATTGACGTCATGAGGGGCAGAGCTGAAGCTGAAAGCTCTGCCCCTTGCAGGAAATGCTGGCTGATTGCCCCCCGGGCGCTTTGGGGGCTCTGCAGCCCTCGTTTAGCGGCGGGGATGCGGCGGATTACTTGGGAGCACTGAAGCGAACTATATGGAAGCTTTTGCCGGCGAGGGCCACAAAATATTTTATCGAGGGCCGCAAATGGCCCGCGGGCCGCGAGCTTGAGACCCCTGGTTTAGATACAATATCAAGTCTTTAAATACTGAAGGATCTTATTGAAAAGAAACTTAAAGAGGGGGTGGAGGCTCCCAATGTATAAAGATAGGCTAATATGCTTTTAATACTATAAACACAGAGGTAATCTTACCTCTCTTGAAGAATTTGGACCAGTTCATTTAAAAAAGGTATTTTATTTGAGCACATCAAATTGACAATGCGTTTTGCGGGTGCATGCCCATTTCCTCAGGTCAGTGAAAAACTGGTGCCTTAACTGTTATGGCTGTGTAGCAAGCATGAATGCCTATATATATCTATCTTTTATTGAAACAAATATTGATCCCTAAAAGTTGCACCTTTTAATGGGCACCTCCAGGAGGCTGAACTTGATGGCCGCATATTATTTCCAACCTTGACAACTATATATGTTTTGCAGTCACATAATTAGTGTTGCGAAATATTGCATCTCCGACATCTGTTTAGATGAGCAAAACCACAGATGTCACACCCAGTGCAGCAAAAATAAGGTCATTGGCACAGATGCTATGTTTTAATCATTAGGAAGTCTGTAATTTTGTGTTGTCTACATATTCAAAGAGGTTGAATTGCAGAAGTGATAGAATATATTTGCCTGCTCTTTGTGCCATCGGAAAGATAGTTTTGAATAACATTAAACTACAAAAGGACAGTTGCAGTTGATTTACTATATGTCAAATCTAGCTTAAATAAAACTGAGCTTTCTTGTAAGACGGTTTGCGAATGGCGACAGCTAAGCAGGAGAAATCTTTATTGTTACCTCAAACTGACACTCATTTAAAAGTAATATTTATCGTGGAGGCTATAAAAGCAGCGCCTGCAGAGATGTCTTGTTGGTTTCACTGGACATTGCTAACATAATACCGCATTCTACAAATCTCACCTAATCTGCCAAGCTAGCCGAAATGGAGGAATATCAGGCATCATGGATTTTGCTTATGGCTGATCACTGTGGGTTTCTCTAAATCCCACTTAAAACTCCCATTTGTCTGGCGTATGAATTATAGCCAAGTGAAACTGATCGTCCTAGATTCCATGCATGCTGCTTGCTGGCCATGTCTGCTTATAGACAGATAAGGCTCAGGTTAGCTATTCTCAGTAACCTCTGTTCATGTTATTTTTTACTACACCTGAAAAGACACTTAAATCTTTTTTTCACTACTTTACTTCTATAAGGAATACTTTTTTTATTGTTTTATTTTTAGTGTAATAAATATTAAGAAAAAATATTTAAAGAGGAACTTTAGCGAAAAGGGTGAAAAAAATCAATACATTGCAAAGTGAGAAGTAAAAAAATAGATGAGATCAAGAAATGATTGATATTCACCATGTAATGTGTACATGTTGTTTGATCCACAATGAGCCTGACTGGGAGAAAAAGAATAGCACCAACTTCTATTATTTATAACCACACTCACTAACATTGAGAGAGGCTAAAAGGTTGTTTGCTTTAATGAATATATATACGGTACATATGCACAGATGGAGATACTGGTTGCTTGACAGGTGGAAACGGCTGTTATTTCCCACAATGCAACAGGGTTCACAGACCTTGTTCCTGACATCACACTGTGGGAAGTAAAATGTAGAGAAACCGAGAGCCCAATATAGCGTAGAATGTTAAAACATAAACAAAGTAAGGCAAATCAGTGAGAAGAATACACTCACAAACGTGGGTTACCACACAGGCAACCACTGTATAGGCAGGTGAGGAGATTAGACCTGTCCTCACTCAGGGGTAAGAAGTCGCTCTCTGTAGATGAGAAAAAGGGGTAGATCACCCCTCCACCAGGGGTGGACATGATTTTGCAGTAGGAGAACAGAGGTGCCATCAGAATAAAAGTGGATAAAACCTTTAAAATTTGCTGGGAGGAAGTGGTGGACTGACCTCCATAAAGCAGACACGAAAGACTGTCTGAAAAGTAGCAATCACATTTATTATATAGTGCCCCAAAAGTGCAACGTGTTTCGCAGGCCGAGCTCGCTTCATCAGGCAATAAACGTGGGGACAAAACAGAATTCCTGTTTTGTCCCCACACTATTGCTGGAATTCTGTTTTGTCCCCACGTTTATTGCCTGATGAAGTGGGCTCGGCCTGCGAAATGCGTTGCACTTTTGAGGTACTATATAATAAATGTGATTGCTACTTTTCAGACAGTCTTTCGTGTCTGCTTTATGGAGGTAAGTCCACCACTTCCTCCAAGCAAATTTTAAAGGTTTTATCCACTTTTATTCTGCTGGCGCCTCTTTTCTCCTACTGCACTGTGGGAAGGGTTTCACCACAATATCAACCACACAGACCCCCTTAATGATCTATTCAAGAAAAGGTTAAGATTTCTCATAGGAAAGGGGATATCAGCTACTGATTGCAATGAAGTTCAATCCTTAGATACAGTTCCTTTTTTAATGGAAATGTGCAAACAAGGGTCGTTACAAAATTAAATTGGAAATATTAAATATTACCTATCATGGGATTGATCTATGACTACACCAGAGACCACTGATATGTGTATAATTATAAAAAATTGTTGGTTCATACATTTCAAATTGTTTTTGATGCTACACTTTTATTGCTACAGAACTAAATGCCGTATTCAGTGTGTGGGCAGTGGTAAATGAGTAGCGTTTGCTCTCCCAAAGGAATTTCTAGATATTAATATTGTACAACAGGAGATATTGGCAGCGCTTCCAAGTACAGACTACATCCGAATTGACGAGCTGCATAGATGTGCAGAGCCCACACACAGGCAGATTACACAACTTGCATTCAAAACAGATGCAGTAAATGAGGACATTGGCTTCAAAGACAGCCTGTGCACAGACTGCTCAATACTAGACTCTTCCACGATGATGACGTGCCCTCTCGGAAGAGACCTAACCACTAGCTAACAGTTAAAACATAGTATGAACCTGAGGCTGCTAACCATACATGGTCTACACATTTTCTAAAGAACAAGGAAAGGCTATTGATATTACTTATTTTATTTTTTTTACAAACTGACAAGTTATTACGCAGTGGTGGACAATAAATAACGTTACAGTAACAAGAGTACATGATTATAAGATCAAGCATACCTGGACAACTTTTAGGTACGAGGCTAGGTTAATGAAGTCAATGGTGTGGTGATCAAGTAGTCCAGGTAGTTTAGTCATTCAATTGGATAGGTGCAGTTGCATGATCAAGTAGGAAACATAAGGTGGGAGGACTGCACCCAAAGACTTACAATCTAAAGAGGCGGGTAAAGACACACTAGGTGGAGGATGATGCATAGTGGGAGTTAGGGCATTGATGAGGGAGGGAAGGCCAATAGGAGCAGGTGTGTTTTGTGGGCTTGCTTGAAGGTGTTTAAAGAAATTCTATCAAAGTTTGCATTTATGAGAAAACATCTTTAATCAATGTAATATAAATGTAAATAAAGTAGTCAGCATATACTTTTTGTGTGCCGTCATTTTTTTTTAACATGTTTGTGTAAGACAGTGAGCTTTGAGGAGACACTGACGGCGACGGGGCACTGGAATTGTCCATGTGGATAGGTGATGCCAGATGTGAAACAGAGCATTGCAGGCTATTCCCTGGCTCCCTCACCTGTAGGAGTTTTTACTCACGTGGCTGCTGCAGTAAGGAGCCATCCGTACTGCTCATATTATGCCCGGACAATAGGTCGCACTTCCATATGCGCATTGATCAGTGTCCCGCAGAGTCAATGAATGTTTGCCATTGAGGCAAAGGAGGGCGGAAGTGTGACGTTCTTCTGTCAGAGCGCTCTGTCAGAACAGAACACTTCCGCCCTCTTTTGCCTCAATGGCAAACATTCATTGACTCTGCGGGACACTGATCAATGTGCATATGGAAGTGCGACCTATTGTCCGGGCATGATATGAGCAGTACGGATGGCTCCTTACTGCAGCAGCCACGTGAGTAAAAACTCCTACAGGTGAGGGAGCCAGGGAATAGCCTGCAATGCTCTGTTTCACATCTGGCATCACCTATCCACATGGACTATTCCAGTGCCCCGTCGCCGTCAGTGTGTCCTCAAAGCTCACTGTCTTACACAAACATGTTAAAAAAAATACTTTGTCATCAAAAACAATGTCCTCACATGGGCACCAGCTGGAGTTTAACTGCCATATTTAATAGCAAGCTTCGCATTCAAGAGACAACATAGTGCAGTAAATGTATCAGCAATACATCACCATTCCAACGGATCGTACCACCCACAGAGACCTGTCGGGTCGACAATTGTTTCGCTAAAGTAGCTTCCTCGTGGACCGCTGCTCTCCGCGGCGGGGATAAGGCTCCGTTAAAAAAAATGATGGCACACAAAAAGTATATGCTGACTGTTATAAACTGCTCTAATTCACCTTTTTCCGGCACCAGCAAACTCCTCCTCAAGAGTTGCAAACCCGATCGCACAGCAAGCAGGAGATAGACTTTCTCAGGCTTCTTCAATATTCACGTTATTTATTCAGAAAACATATATACAGATATAGTCCATCATATCCTGGCAAAGCAGATTTCCATGTTGCGTTACAAGCTTCTTGATTAGACTTCCTGCTGAAGTCAATCAGGTACCCTCTTCCAAACTACGTTACACTAGACTACCTACAGTATGTACAGCATACATTATATCAGATTACATATAGAATGAAAATAGAGGTTCCAGTCAGCCTTTAGATCTAGTGGGAAAGTCAGAAGCAGAGTGAGCTCCCATAGCTCACGCAGGCTTTAATACCGACTAGGAAAAAGTTAAATATGACATCATCTTCGCCATCTCCTAGATCAGACTATTGGTGGACCCACTCGTGGTGTCATCATACCCACCTACTCGATTAATATTCAATGAGGCATTTGACCTACATGCAGGAATGTGGATATTTACAAAACATGGCTGATGTTTATTGTTCTAGTGGCGATACATGCCCAGGTCAGGGAGACCTGTGGCTTTGTCCACAGAACAGCTTCTTGGTATGTTCTAGTTCTGCTGACAGAACTGCAGATTTTCTCTCTAAGAGAAAATCCCCTTAAAGGGCAGGTCTGCTCATCAAGCCTTTTTGACTAACTCAGTCCAAATAACTGAGGCCTACTTAAATTATAACACTGACTACTTTATTTACATTTATATTACATTGATTAAAGATGTTTTCTCATAAATGCAAACTTTGATAGAATTCCTTTAAGGAGGAGGCAAGTCTGATGGGAGGAGGCCGGGAGTTTCAGCGAGTAGGGGATGCTATAGAGAAGTCCTGGAGTCTCGCTTGGGAATGGGTGATGCACGGAGTAGTGAGGAATATGTCATTGGAGGATCAAAGTGTGCGGCCGGGTGTGTACCTCTGGGTTGTGGAGGGATTTGTAGGCCAAACACAGTATCTTGAAGGTGATTCTGGACTGAAAAAGCAGCTAGTTGGAGGGCTTTACAGAGAGGGGTGCAGAGGCCTAATGATATTAGGAGTGTATTCATGATGCACTGCAGGGGGCAGTTTGGTTCATATTAGGTCTCACCAGGCATATGTATTACTACGCCACCAGTGAATTGGTCAGCACTGTTGAGTTAGTCCAGCGCTGCCTGCAGACTGTCTCCCATTTTTTCTGCAAGCATTCCAGGTCCTAAAGTTATATCAGGCACTGATTTTATTGGCCTGAGGAGGCGGGCTTACACCCGTGAAGCGTGTTGCCTGTGCTAAATAGATATTTCTTTGTGTATACAAAGATTTTATCATTGAGGTAAGTCACCTAATTTTTTTTCTTGTTTTAATCCAATTTTATTCACACTGGGGTGCCTCTTTACCCAAATTAAGAGAGCTGACTACCAAGCACTCAGACCTGGGTTCAATTCCCAGCCAAAACCTGGATTCAATTCCCGGCCAAGGTGTGTAAGCTGGCTTTTAAAAGCCTACAAATCTTTAAGCAAGCTCATTTTTCTGTAGGATATATCATAATGGTACATGCTAGGCTGCCTTCAGCATGTAGTGTTGGTGGTGGTATAGCGGTTAAGAGAGCTGACTACCAAGCACTCAGACCTGGGTTCAATTCCTGGCCAAGACATGGGTTCAATTCCCGGCCAAGGTATATAAGCTGGCTTTTGAAATTCTACAATTCCCTGGAAGATGAGATCCTCCTCCCTCCGGAAGGAGGGAAGGAGGGAGGATGGAGTGCGGGAGGAAGGGGAGAGGAATGTAATAACAATTGGCTAGGAACAAGTCTATAAGAGCCTAACTAAACTCTCCCTAGCAAAATCTGTCAGCAGCTGTCCCTTAACTAATTAGTGCAGGCAGACTAGTGAGTAAAACGGCACAAGGACCTTGCCTTTTATAAGGGGGGGTGGGGCTCCAGGAGTGAGTGCAGTCTGATTGGCAACAATGTGCCTGCTGACTGTGATGTAGAGGGTCAAAGTTCTTCTCAATAGAGCATTATGGGGCGAATCAAACTTCAGGGAAAGTTCGCCTTCGCAGGCGAACGCGAATCACCCACAGTTCGCCTGAAACCGTTTGCCAGCGAACCGTTCGGCCCATCTCTAATAGGGGCCCAGTGGGTACTTAATGTATTCACCATTAACTTCTTTGTGTTTCTCCACCCTCTGACTTTGTCTCATTGCCTATGAACTATTTGTAGTTTTGATTGCATGATAGTGTAAATTGCACAGTTAGCTCCATATCTATCCATAGGGTAGGTGGCATCACTTAAAGGATACCAGATGTGACATGATGAGATAGACATGTGTATGTACAGTGCCTAGCACACAAATAACTATGCTGTGTTGTTCTTTTTTTCTTTCTCTGCCTGAAAGAGTTAAATATCAGGTATGTGAGTGGCTGACTCAGTCCTGACTCAGACAGGAAGTGACTACAGTGTGACCCTCACTGATAAGAAATTCCAACTATAAAACACTTTCCTAGCCTGGGAATTGCTATACAAACGCAGCAAAATGAAAGGGGGGGAGTGCGGATGGCGTACCCTAAGGATCATAAAACGGAATAGGTATTTAACTTCTTTTACCTTCTTCGCCTCGTAAGTCCTTTAAGGATAACACTCACCCTGGAAACGCATAGTTTGAGCTTTTACCATAAGGTACATGTTTTAGATCATTCCGCACACATGCAAACAGACTGAAAAACAACTTTTTTCCATCTGGCATAAACTCTGGATTGTCTCTGAAATAATTAGTTTAAATATTTGAAATACATGGCATACTTATGTAATACTTTTATTTCTACCTTTTGTTACTACCCTCTTTCCCTGAAAATAAGACCTACCCTGAAAATAAGCCCTAGCTGGAATTGAGTATGCTTGAAATATAAGCCCTACTCCAAAAATAAGCCCTAGCAGAAGTTAAAGAGGAGGAGGATGTGGATAGCAAGCGGGGACACAGCGACGCCGTGCGGATTGGGCACCGCACCAGTCCCATCATTCCAGCACACAGTAAGGTTATCAGTCACTCAGCTATGAGCAGGGATGACAGGGCAGGGTGCCTGATGAGTAAAGTAGCATACCAGGAACACAGGGAAGATGTCCGCACACTCGCTGGTATATTCCAAGGGTTTTTATTTCAATCCAAATCGCACATACAGAAATTGGCTGACATGTTTCGGAAAGAATCCTTACTCATAGCCTCAAACACTGACATCTTGGTGGAACATATATACTCTACCAGGACCGCCCTGAAAGGCGTGTACTCGTCTGGCATGGGAAAAAACCTTTAATTCAAATTTAAAGGCACAGACCTAATGTATAGACAACATGTCCACCATAGAATTGTACATAAAATAACAAAGTACAATAACACAATAAAATGTTACAAAGATACAAAAATACAAAAATACGAAAATGCAAAATGGTTAAAAAGATATCAGTATACAAAGTTAATATCCCACCTGGCGTTTAAGCCATTAGGTTCCCTAGTACCCATCTGCAGGATCCAAAAGGCCTCTCTTGTTCGTAATTTTTTGTAAACATCACCTCGTCTAAACGAGACCGTGACCCTCTCAATCCCTTGAAAAGTAAAGCCCCTCATAATACCATCATGTTTCTCCCTAAAGTGTCTCGCCACATTGCTAATATTTTCCGTCTTCCAAGAAGCCCCATTAAAATGTTCAGAAATCCTTTGCCTTAAACAACGTGTAGTGCAACCCACATACTGTAGGTTGCAAACTGTACACGTAACTACATAAATAACGGATTTCGTGTTACAGTTAATAAACTGTCGTAGGGGGAAAGTCTTGTGATTAGAAACGGACGAGACAGTACGGGAGGAATGGTGGTGAATGCAAAAATTACAGGTGGAGAAGCCACACCTGTACGACCCAACAGTGGATAACCATGTGGGCCGCACTGGGGCAATGTGGGACTGAAAAAGACTGGGAGAAAGGGTGGATCCCAAAGATGGAGCCTTTTTATAGGCGAACCTACAGCCTGACTGAAGCACCTGATGTAGCTTGTCATCCGCATATAGCACAGGAATATATTTCTTAATAACTCCTATGACCTTGTTATATTGCTGGCTATATGTGGTTATAAAATTGACAGAACTAGCATTGTAATCTTGTGCCAATACACCAATAGATTTATTTATTATTTATTTATTTATTTATTTGTTGTATTTATAAAGCGCCAACATATTACGCAGCGCTGATTTATCTCTCAAAAGTTGATCTCTGTCCCTAGAGACAGCAATTTTCTGAGCCCTATCTAAATCTGAATTGGGATAACCCCTAGCTCTAAAACGTGATCTAAGAGTGGAAAACTCCTGTGAAGTGAACTCGTCAGTGGAGCAATTCCTTCTTGCTCTAATGTACTCCCCTATAGGGACACCCCTAAGAGTGTATTTCGGATGGCAACTAGTGGCCTGCAATAACGAGTTCCCAGCACAGGGCTTTCTATAGGTCCTAGTATCTATCCTTCCAGAATCCCCTGAACCACAAAGGGTAATGTCAAGAAAGTCTATCTGTATGTCATCCGAGGTACATGTGAAGGACAAATTAAAATTATTGCCATTAAGATATGTCAGGAACTGTTGTAAAGCCTCATCTGACCCCTGCCATATCAAGAGAAGGTCGTCAATAAAGCGGCCATACCAAACAATGCAATCAAGAAAGGGGTTCATCTCCCCAAAAATGCGGAGCTCCTCCCACCAACCCATGTAGAGGTTTGCGAGGGAGGGCGAAAACTTCGCCCCCATCGAAGCTCCGCATTTCTGGAGATAGAACCCCCCATCAAAAGAAAAGTAATTATGTGAAAGAAGGAACTCAGTCACCACTAAAATATAAGCTTGTAGTGAGGCCGAGAATGAGCTGTACCTGGAGAGATGAAATTCAAGAGCTACAATGGCCAGATTGTGAGGAATAGAGGAATATAGAGCTCTTACGTCAAGGGTAACCCACTTATAGTGTGACCTCCATTGTATGTCAACCAGGGAGGCAAGAACATGTTTGGTATCTTTAATGAGGCCGGGGAGCCTCAAGACCAATGGTTGTAGGTGGGAGTCCAGCCATTCCCCCAATCTCTCACCAAGAGAGCCGATGCCGGACACAATCGGCCGGCCCTCAGGGGGAGAGGCAGGTTTGTGCATCTTGGGAAGATGATGAAAGATGGGAATGACTGGACTCCGAACTCTAAGAAAATCAGCCATGTTCTTCTTGAACAGCCCCATGGATTCTCCTATAGATACGAGCTGATCAAATTCCAGCTTGAAGTCGAAGGTGGGGTCCGTGGGAAGACGTGTATAAGTGTTCAGATCCTGAAGCTGCCGCAAGGCCTCAGCCCTGTAGTCTGCAGCATTAAGAACCACCACCGCCCCCCCTTTATCAGCATTTCTAATAACAATGTCAGATCTAGATTTTAGCTTATCGAATGCCTGTCGTTCTAAAGGGGTTAGGTTGTATCTAATCCTGCTGGTTTCAGCCAAAGATTTCAAATCTCTTTCCACCAGATTTTGGAAAGTTTCCACTGGTGAAGATCTGCAATAGACTGGATAATATTCACGGTTGAGGGGGATAGGCAAAACTACATCATCTAAACCAATTTGACCCATATTTTCAGATGCTAGCTGTTGTGCTGTGAGAGATGTGCAAGTGTCATGAAACGAGGGAATGGGTGGAAGTAAATTGGGAGTATGGGAAGAAAGTGTGTTGGAAGTAGGTTGTGAAAGAAAATGTTTTTTCAATAGAAGTGTTCTAATAAACCTATTCACATCCATAAGTGTATCAAAAAGATTAAATTTACAGGCTGGGACAAAGTTCAAGCCTTTAGACAAAAGTGAAATCTCATCCTGTGACAAAGTGGCATCAGAAATATTGATCACATTAAGCAAATGGGTCACCATCTTCTTACTATGTTTCCTCCCCCCTCTCCGTGTCTTCCTCCTGACCCTCCCATTGGTGTCTGTTGGGGCCTGTACCATCTCCGTTTGGATTTCTTGGAATGTTTGGGATGGGTTACCTGATCTAAAGGGAGGGAATTCAGATCCGGTTGAGATCTTGAAAATCCATCATTATTAGAACCTGAATATTCTGGGACATCTGACAAATCTGACTGGACATCCGAATCATCTGGGGAACTAAAACTGACTCGTTTAGTGGGGGTCTTAGGAGAACGCTTTAAATTGGTTTAGGATTGCGTGGTCCAACTGGACGTCCCCTCCCCAGGGAACCCCACCTGCCCCACTCGTACACAAGGCCATCACGATAATCAGCCACATCTCTTAAATGTTTTGACCTTTTGAGGTTCATGATAGTAGTTTCCAATTTAGCTACATTATCTTTCAACTGGCTATTTAAATCATCATATAATTCTGTGTCAAAGAACTTGTCGATCTCCGCCCGCGTACGAGATATCTCCAGGTTGAGGTCGACAAGTCTCTGTTCTTTATAAACAACAATCAATTTCATCAACCTCAACGAGCAATGAGACAAGATCTCATTCCATTCTGTCAAAAATCTATCACAATAAACATTAGTGGGAATTTTTTTGATTCTAAGACCACGAGGTATAATCCCCTCCGCCACATACTGTTTATACCTCGTGGTCTTAGAATCAAAAAAATTCCCACTAATGTTTATTGTGATAGATTTTTGACAGAATGGAATGAGATCTTGTCTCATTGCTCGTTGAGGTTGATGAAATTGATTGTTGTTTATGAAGAACAGAGACTTGTCGACCTCAACCTGGAGATATCTCGTACGCGGGCGGAGATCGACAAGTTCTTTGACACAGAATTATATGATGATTTAAATAGCCAGTTGAAAGATAATGTAGCTAAATTGGAAACTACTATCATGAACCTCAAAAGGTCGAAATATTTAAGAGATGTGGCTGATTATCGTGATGGCCTTGTGTACGAGTGGGGCAGGTGGGCTTCCCTGGGGAGGGGACGTCCAGTTGGACCACGCAATCCTAAACCAATTTTAAAGCGTTCTCCTAAGACCCCCTCTAAACGAGTCAGTTTTAGTTCCCCAGATGATTTGGATGTCCAGTCAGATTTGTCAGATGTCCCAGAATATTCAGGTTCTAATAATGATGGATTTTCAAGATCTCAACCGGATCTGAATTCCCTCCCTTTAGATCAGGTAACCCGTCCCAAACATTCCAAGAAATCCAAACGGAGATGGTACAGGCCCCAACAGACACCAATGGGAGGGTCAGGAGGAAGACACGGAGAGGGGGGAGGAAACATAGTAAGAAGATGGTGACCCATTTGCTTAATGTGATCAATATTTCTGATGCCACTTTGTCACAGGATGAGATTTCACTTTTGTCTAAAGGCTTGAACTTTGTCCCAGCCTGTAACTTTAATCTTTTTGATACACTTATGGATGTGAATAGGTTTATTAGAACACTTCTATTGAAAAAACATTTTCTTTCACAGCCTACTTCCAACACACTTTCTTCCCATACTCCCAATTTACTTCCACCCATTCCCTCGTTTCATGACACTTGCACATCTCTCACAGCACAACAGCTAGCATCTGAAAATATGGGTCAAATTGGTTTAGACGATGTAGTTTTGCCTATCCCCCTCAACCGTGAATATTATCCAGTCTATTGCAGATCTTCACCAGTGGAAACTTTCCAAGATCTGGTGGAAAGAGATTTGAAATCTTTGGCTGAAACCAGCAGGATTACATACAACCTAACCCCTTTGGAATGACAGGCATTCGATAAGCTAAAATCTAGATCTGACATTGTTATTAGAAATGCTGATAAAGGGGGGGGGGGGGGGGGCGGTGGTGGTTCTTAATGCTGCGGACTACAGGGCTGAGGCCTTGCGGCAGCTTCAGGATCTGAACACTTATACACGTCTTCCCACGGACCCCACCTTCGACTTCAAGCTGGAATTTGATCAGCTCGTATCTATAGGAGAATCCATGGGGCTGTTCAAGAAGAACATGGCTGATTTTCTTAGAGTTCGGAGTCCAGTCATTCCCATCTTTCATCATCTTCCCAAGATGCACAAACCTGCCTCTCCCCCTGAGGGCCGGCCGATTGTGTCCGGCATCGGCTCTCTTGGTGAGAGATTGGGGGAATGGCTGGACTCCCACCTACAACCATTGGTCTTGAGGCTCCCCGGCCTCATTAAAGATACCAAACATGTTCTTGCCTCCCTGGTTGACATACAATGGAGGTCACACTATAAGTGGGTTACCCTTGACGTAAGAGCTCTATATTCCTCTATTCCTCACAATCTGGCCATTGTAGCTCTTGAATTTCATCTCTCCAGGTACAGCTCATTCTCGGCCTCACTACAAGCTTATATTTTAGTGGTGACTGAGTTCCTTCTTTCACATAATTACTTTTCTTTTGATGGGGGGTTCTATCTCCAGAAATGCGGAGCTTCGATGGGGGCGAAGTTTTCGCCCTCCCTCGCAAACCTCTACATGGGTTGGTGGGAGGAGCTCCGCATTTTTGGGGAGATGAACCCCTTTCTTGATTGCATTGTTTGGTATGGCCGCTTTATTGACGACCTTCTCTTGATATGGCAGGGGTCAGATGAGGCTTTACAACAGTTCCTGACATATCTTAATGGCAATAATTTTAATTTGTCCTTCACATGTACCTCGGATGACATACAGATAGACTTTCTTGACATTACCCTTTGTGGTTCAGGGGATTCTGGAAGGATAGATACTAGGACCTATAGAAAGCCCTGTGCTGGGAACTCGTTATTGCAGGCCACTAGTTGCCATCCGAAATACACTCTTAGGGGTGTCCCTATAGGGGAGTACATTAGAGCAAGAAGGAATTGCTCCACTGACGAGTTCACTTCACAGGAGTTTTCCACTCTTAGATCACGTTTTAGAGCTAGGGGTTATCCCGATTCAGATTTAGATAGGGCTCAGAAAATTGCTGTCTCTAGGGACAGAGATCAACTTTTGAGAGATAAATCTATTGGTGTATTGGCACAAGATTACAATGCTAGTTCTGTCAATTTTATAACCACATGTAGCCAGCAATATAACAAGGTCATAGGAGTTATTAAGAAATATATTCCTGTGCTATATGCGGATGACAAGCTACATCAGGTGCTTCAGTCAGGCTGTATGTTCGCCTATAAAAAGGCTCCATCTTTGGGATCCACCCTTTCTCCCAGTCTTTTTCAGTCCCACATTGCCCCAGTGCGGCCCACATGGTTATCCACTGTTGGGTCGTACAGGTGTGGCTTCTCCACCTGTAATTTTTGCATTCACCACCATTCCTCCCGTACTGTCTCGTCCGTTTCTAATCACAAGACTTTCCCCCTACGACAGTTTATTAACTGTAACACGAAATCCGTTATTTATGTAGTTACGTGTACAGTTTTCAACCTACAGTATGTGGGTTGCACTACACGTTGTTTAAGGCAAAGGATTTCTGAACATTTTAATGGGGCTTCTTGGAAGACGGAAAATATTAGCAATGTGGCGAGACACTTTAGGGAGAAACATGATGGTATTATGAGGGGCTTTACTTTTCAAGGGATTGAGAGGGTCACGGTCTCGTTTAGACGAGGTGATGTTTACAAAAAATTACGAACAAGAGAGGCCTTTTGGATCCTGCAGATGGGTACTAGGGAACCTAATGGCTTAAACGCCAGGTGGGATATTAACTTTGTATACTGATATCTTTTTAACCATTTTGCATTTTCGTATTTTTGTATCTTTGTAACATTTTATTGTGTTATTGTACTTTGTTATTTTATGTACAATTCTATGGTGGACATGTTGTCTATACATTAGGTCTGTGCCTTTAAATTTGAATTAAAGGTTTTTTTCCCATGCCAGACGAATACACGCCTTTCAGGGCGGTCCTGGTAGAGTATATATGTTCCACCAAGATGTCAGTGTTTGAGGCTATGAGTAAGGATTCTTTCCGAAACATGTCAGCCAATTTCTGTATGTGCGATTTGGATTGAAATAAAAACCCTTGGAATATACCAGCGAGTGTGCGGACATCTTCCCTGTGTTCCTGTTCTGCTGTCTGGTTTCCAGCACCTTGCACAAGGTATCAGAGGTTGAGCGGTCTTTTTCTACTATATTTCCTTAAAGTAGCATACCCTCGAATCCAGGAACAGCACAGTATAAAGGAACAGGAAATGTTCTGCTGAGAATTTCCTAGACATCCCCTGAAAATAAGCCCTAGCACATCTTTTAGAGCAAAAATTAATAGAAGACAGTGTCTTATTTTCATGGAAACAAGGTATCACTATGTACCTTATATCAGTGGCGGACACAGCCAGCAGTGGGCCCCTGTGCAAAATTGCAATTGTGGGCCCCCATGACCTGCGGCCCGCGAAGGCAAAATGGGCGTGGCTATAACCTGCGGCAAAAAATGGGTGTCGATAGAACCTGCAGCGCGTATGGGCGTAGCAATGACCGGATGAGGGCGGAGCTAACTGTAATTTAAAGTGAACCCGGGGTGAGAGTGATATGGAGGCTGCCATATTTATTTCTTTTAAACAATACTAGTTGCCTGGCGGCATTGCTGATCTATTTGGCTGCAGTAATAAACTGAATTACACCAGCAACAAGCATGCAGCTAATCTTCTCAGTTCTTACAATATTGTCAGAAACCCCTGACCTGCTGCATGCTTGTTCAGAGTCTATGGTTGAAAGAATAAGAGGCAGAGGACCAGCACGGCAGCCAGGCAACTGATATTGCTTAAAAGGAGAGAAATATGGCAGCCTCAATATTAATCTCACCTCAGGTTCCCTTGAAAAGTGCAACGCAAAGACAGTGGGCCCAAGTTTTGGTGACCCTTTCCCCAGAAAATTCACATAATTGTGCAGGTTTTCTCAAAAAATTACACATAATGTCGGCAGATATGCCCAGAAAATACATTCAATCATGTCAGCAGATATGCACAGAAAATACATTCAATCATGTCGGCAGATATGCCCAGAAAATACGTGTAATCATGTCGGCAGATATGCCCAGAAAATACGTGCTATCATGTCGGCAGATATGCCCAGAAAATATGTGCAATCATGTCGGCAGATATGCCTAGAAAATACGTGCAATCATGTCGGCAGATATGCCCAGAAAATATGTGCAATCATGTCGGCAGATATGCCCAGAAAATACGTGCAATCATGTCGGCAGATATGCCTAGAAAATACGTGCAATCATGTCGGCAGATATGCCCAGAAAATATGTGCAATCATGTCGGCAGATATGCCCAGAAAATATGTGCAATCATGTCGGCAGATATGCCCAGAAAATACGTGCAATCATGTCGGCAGATATGCCTAGAAAATACGTGCAATCATGTCGGCAGATATGCCCAGAAAATATGTGCAATCATGTCGGCAGATATGCCCAGAAAATACGTGCAATCATGTCGGCAGATATGCCCGGAAAATATGTGCAATCATGTTGGCAGATATGCCCAGAAAATACGTGCAATCATGTTGGCAGATTTGCCCCGAAAATACATGCAATCATGTGGCAGACCTGCCCAGAACATACACCTGCTAATATAAATAAATAAAAAAAACATTTACTCACCTGCAGCAGCAGACCTCCTGTCCCAGCGTCCATCCGGCGCGCAGCTCCCATGGGTGGTTGGGTGGATAGGTAGCCTGGTAGGTGGGTGGGTGGGTGGGAAGGTAGGTAGGTAGCCTGGTGGGTAGGTAGGTAGTTTGGTGGGTGGGTGGGTAGGTAGGCAGCCTAGTGGGTGGGTAGGTAGGTAGCCCTTAGCTGGGTGGGTAGGTAGCCGGGTGGGTGGGTAGCTGGGTGGGTAGGTAGCCTGGTGGGTGGGTGGGTAGGTAGCCTGGTGGGTGGGTGGGTAGCCTGGTGGGTGGGTAGGTAGCCTGGTGGGTGGGTGGTTAGGTAGCCTGGTGGGTGGGTTGGTAACTAGCCCGGTAGGTAGGTAAGTAGGTAGCCAGGTGGGTGGGTAGGTAGGCAGTCTGGTGGGTGGGTAGCCGGGTGGGTAGGTAGCCGGGTGGGTGGCTGGGTAGCCGGGTGGGTAGGTAGCCAGGTGGGTAGGTAGCCGGGTGGTTAGGTAGCCGGGTGGGTGGGTTGGTAACTAGCCCGGTAGGTAAGTAGATAGCCGGGTGGGTGGTTAGGTAGCCGGGTGGGTGGGTAGGTAGGTAGGTAGCCGGGTGGGTAGGTAGGTAGCCGGGTGGGTGGTTATGTAGCCGGGTGGGTAGGTAGGTAGCCGGGTGGGTCTGTAGGTAGCCTGGTGGGTGGGTAGCCGGGTGGGTAGGTAGCCTTTAGGTAGCCAGGTGGGTAGGTAGGTGGGTGGGTAGCCAGGTGGTTAGGTAGCCTGGTGGGTGGGTTGGTAACTAGCCCGGTAGGTAGGTAGGTAGCCAGGTGGGTGGGTGGTTAGGTAGGTAGCCGGGTGGGTGGGTAGGTAGCCTGGTGGGTGGGTAGGTAGCCGGGTGGGTGGTTAGGTAGCCGGGTGGATGGGTAGGTAGGTAGCCTGGTGGGTGGGTAGGGAGCTGGGTGGGTAGGTAGCCTGGTGGGTGGTTAGGTAGTCAGGTGGGTAGGTAGCTAGGTAGCCTGATGGGTGGGTAGGTAGCCGGGTGGGTAGGAAGTCGGGTGGGTAGGTGGTTCGGTAGCTGGGTGGGTGGTTGGTTAGGTAGCCGGGTGGGTGGGTGGAGGGGTGGTTAGGTAGCCGGGTGGGTGGGTAGGTAGGTAGCCAAGTGGGTGGGTAGCTATCCGGATGGGGGGCCCGACTCCTATCCTCCCTCCCTCACCTCGGGGGGGGTTGGTAACTAGCCCGGTAGGTAGGCAAGTAGGTAGCCGGGTGGGTGGGTAGGTAGGTAGCCTGGTGGGTGGGTAGCCGGGTGGGTAGGTAGCCTGGTGGGTGGGTAGGTAGCCGGGTGGGTGGCTGGGTAGCCGGGTGGGTAGGTAGCCAGGTGGGTAGGTAGCCGGGTGGTTAGGTAGCCGGGTGGGTGGGTTGGTAACTAGCCCGGTAGGTAAGTAGATAGCCGGGTGGGTGGTTAGGTAGCCGGGTGGGTGGGTAGGTAGGTAGGTAGCCGGGTGGGTAGGTAGGTAGCCGGTGGGTGGTTATGTAGCCGGGTGGGTAGGTAGGTAGCCGGGTGGGTCTGTAGGTAGCCTGGTGGGTGGGTAGCCGGGTGGGTAGGTAGCCTGGTGGGTGGGTGGGTAGGTAGCCAGGTGGGTTGGTAGGTGGGTGGGTAGCCAGGTGGTTAGGTAGCCTGGTGGGGTGGGTTGGTAACTAGCCCGGTAGGTAGGTAGGTAGCCAGGTGGGTGGGTGGTTAGGTAGGTAGCCGGGTGGGTGGGTAGGTAGCCTGGTGGGTGGGTAGGTAGCCGGGTGGGTGGTTAGGTAGCCGGGTGGATGGGTAGGTAGGTAGCCTGGTGGGTGGGTAGGTAGCTGGGTGGGTAGGTAGCCTGGTGGGTGGTTAGGTAGTCAGGTGGGTAGGTAGCTAGGTAGCCTGATGGGTGGGTAGGTAGCCGGGTGGGTAGGAAGCCGGGTGGGTAGGTGGTTAGGTAGCTGGGTGGGTGGTTGGTTAGGTAGCCGGGTGGGTGGGTGGAGGGGTGGTTAGGTAGCCGGGTGGGTGGGTAGGTAGGTAGCCAAGTGGGTGGGTAGCTATCCGGCTGGGGGGCCCGACTCCTATCCTCCCTCCCTCACCTCGGGGGGGGGGGCGAGGTGAGGGGGGGATAGGAGTTGGGGCCCCACAGGAAAGAATAAATAAATAAATAAATAAAAATAATTAAAAAACAAAAACAAACCAGCAATACTTAATGGCCCCTAAAGCAACGGAACTTCAGGGCCTGCACGGCTGTATGTCTGCCACTGCCTTATATGCAACGTAGGGTTGTCATGAAAAGTAGTTTCATTATGTTTTGCAATAATAAAGTGCTCAAATATTGATACTATCTAGCCATCTCATTCACTGGCTTTCCTCCTTGCTGTTTAAAGTACATAAATTTATGACCGCAAATGAAATCATCACAGGTTTCATATAGATCTGAGAACTAGCTCTTGTTTAATGAAGTGAATAAATAATGCTAATAAGTAAATCAGAAAACATTTTCTAGCGGTGTGTGGACCAACCATTGATAAACTACCGCTATAAATGAACTTACTTTTTTTATATTGTGCCTCAAGGTGTAAGATATCAAGATCGTCTTCTGTTTAAGCAGTTTCATTTAAATTGATTGCATTGGACTTTAGATCATCCCTGTTCTCTTGAACAGCTGCATCTGTTGAGCCAGAAAAATAAGTTAATCAGGGCTTTGTGATGGCCATGGTGATATGATTGTAATCTGTGTATGCTCCCTGTGTGATCAGTTTGTACTTCACATTTTGTAGATGAAGGTTATGCCATGACCTTTCTAATGTCACTATCCTTTTCATCTACAAAGCTGCATCTTACCATTTTTCTTTTACCGGAAACATACTGTAGCTATCAGGCCACGATCAGACCAGAATTTTAAATGTAACAGCTATCATCTGATGGATTTAATATGTGCTTTAGAAAAGTTTACACGGTCTGTTCCAAATTAAAATAAACCATTTTAAAATGCAATTTTACTTAGACGAGGGATTAATAGTGCATACATGGAGATTGATTTAATTAAATTACCTTGGCAAACCTGATTGGATCCGCATAATGCGTAGGTAAGTGGAGGACATAGGTAGGAGATACATGGAGGTATTTTCCATTTAGCCAGCTCTGGCATACACCCACACTGAGGGGCATTCTTGGACAATACTGTTGCTTGGACTGCCTGGTTGGTGAGCAGTGTATCAGCCTGAAAGGTTGTTTGCCATGGCGTAATATCTGTCATCATACAAACTGCGTCTCTAAGCCTGGTTGTTGGCCACCTGTCTCAGCGCTGTGTATTCTGCTGACTGTACGGAGTTACCATTAAAGTGGACCCAAATTAAAATTGCAAGATTTCTCAAATAAAATCTATTTTCTAACTTATAATTATAAATAGCAGCCTTTTTTCAGCTGCATGATGACAAATCTAAAATATTTTACATTTATTGGAGGAACCCCTCCCTAAGCGCTTTGAGTCCTATGGGAGAAAAGTGCTATAGAAATGTTATTGTATTGTATTGTATTATTGCCAGGACATAATCCATCAGACTGGTGGAGGAGACAAAAAACAAACAAAACTCAGGCTGCTACTGATGATGTGACAGGGGAGGTGATCTCAGCTTGTGTGAGATCTCACATAGACGACGCCCCTGTGAGGGAGGGTAGCTGATGACAAACACACCCATGATCTAAAACCTCCTACTAAGCTCAGAAGTAATGGCTGCCACCTGTATAACCCTAGTTATAAAAAGAGAAGGGTGAAAAGCATGCACTGAAATGCTCATAGACTTGAAAGAGTGTTTATCTAGGTATGTGTCAGAGTGGTGCAGCTAAACATTTTGAAGTAAAAAAATGTTTGGGTTGGGTCCGCTTTAAATGAACTGCTGTTGTGTGTCACTGCTTTGAATAAATGTCTGGATTCATCTGGTCAATGTACAACACTTTTATTGCTGTACTGGGGACCCAGCTATAGTACAGACTCTTTCTGGCATTGCAGCTGCCCCACCCCATCATAAAAATCAAATTGTATGCATTGCGGTGCGTTCTGATGGTGATTTTGTCTGTGTGATGGAGATCATGATGTAGGCTTCTCTACTCGTTCATGATTTTTTTTAACATTGCCATTGTGTGTGTGTGTGTGTGTGGGGGGGGGGGGGGGGTGTTGCAGCTTTTTGTAGTTACCTAATAAAGTTTGTTTTTTTTTCCTTTTTTATTCATTCCCAGAGTGTCTTGCTGTAATATTTGTCTGATTCAAATACATTTCCATATAAAACTGTCACGATTGTGGAACTTTCCCCGTGATCAGCGCACCACGCGTGCGCTGACACGGCGGAGATCCTCCACAAGCGTATAATTTGCAGGAACCCAGCAAAAGGTGCTACGCACCTGTAGAGGGAAATTCCTGTCGGCAGATGGCGCTGGGGAGTGCAGAGGAACCAATCCTCTGTACCTCCACAAGTGCCAGACAGGAATTGTACGAAGCGCAGAACGCAATCGCAAGAGAGGGGCGATTGTGAATGAGATTGAGCAAAAGGGATAGGTTGTATGTGTGTGCGCCAATCCAGTCGCCACTCCGCGACCGCGCACACACAACAGCAGATACGAAATAGGAACGCGATCGCGAGAGGTGCGATCGCGAGACGTGACACAAGGCAGGACAGAATAGAATACGAGGGTAGCAAAGGCACAGCAAATACAATAAGGAGATACGGAAAATAACAACCGCTAGCTAACCGCGAACACCGCACTCATTCGCAACAGTGCACGCGGTTATGCGCGATCTCCACGTGATAAGCACAATAGAGACAAGCACGCCTAACTAACCATAAACAGACAAACATGAAACAGGGGACGCGAGCGCTTGCTTAACGGTTACCTCACCGAGCCTGTAGCAAGCGCAGCGGACAAGACAGACACACGAAAAACAAGAACTAGGCAGGAAGGATCCACCGCTCTTCCGCCAGAGCAAGTGTGATCCAAGCAGGAACATAGATCAGAAAGATCCACAGCCGCTAACGCTAGCGGCTAGTGCGATCTCAGCAAGACAGAACGATTCGCTATCAACCGCCGTTGGTGACAGCGCAATCACGACCGACAAGACAGAACAGAAGGATCCCCAGCGCTCGCACAAAGTAGCTAGCGCGATCCCAGGAAACAGAACAGAAGGATCCCCAGCGCTAGCACAAAGTAGTCAGCGCGATCCCAGGAAACAAAACAGAAGAGATAGCTGGTAGCAACCGCTGCACCAGCTATACTCCAAGAACATAGATCAGAACCATTTCCTGTCAACCACCATAGGGACAGGACAATGGCAAACAGGCAAGACAAGACAGAACAGGCAATACAGATAATACAACCTGACTGGGCTAGAAGGGGAGCCTAAAGCAACCCCCAGGAATTAACTATACTAGATAGCAATGGCTGACACTCCAGCAGTGTCCATCAGGAACTGAGCAAGGAAGGGAAATGACCAGCAAAGCATTCTGGGAAACATAAAGCTCTTATAGTGCCAGTCATCAAAGAAGGCAGGTAGGGGATTTGCATAACGAATGTATGCAAATTTCCCAGCAAGAGAACAGAACAGAAACTTGCAATGAAAAGACAGGTCTCTGTTCCAGAGACCTGCAGCCCACAGACTAGAAGAATGGACAAACAGCTGTCTGCCTGTGCAGCCAGCTGAGCGGATAATTACAAAAACGGTACCCTAGCCATTACCACGGCTTGCCTAATTATCTACCTCTGCATACGTTTTATTTCACATGCAGGATCAGTCAGCAGAGCCACACTTTCTGATATGGCCATCTTGATTGATGTGAAAGTCCACTTCCAGGTTTACTGGGCGACGCCTGGTAACCTGTTGTTTTGTCTGCAGTTTTTCTATATTGCACACTGTACAGCTTCACAGAAGTTAGTGGCACTATATAAATCCAAAATAATACATTATTAGATGCAAAGCTTTTCTCATGAGTGTTTAATGTTTTTGAATAAGGATAAGTGACAAAAGCAAAATGTTAATATATGAGATAAAACAGACATCAAAAACCAAAAGGAAGTTTGATTGACTATCTTCATCACGTCATAAACATCTGTTACTTCAATATGCAAACCTTGTTCTATTTTATGTAGCGTACATTAACCCATTCGCGTTCCGTCGTTTTCACTTGAGAAATGTTCACCTCCCATTGATTAGCCTATAACTTTATCACTACTTATCACAATGAACTGATCTATATCTTGTTTTTTCCGCCAACAATTAGGCATTCTTTGGGGGGTACATTTTGCTAAGAGCCACTTTACTGTAAATGCATTTTAACAGGAAGAATAAGAAAAAAAAACGGAAAAAATTCATTATTTCTCAGTTTTCAGCCATTATAGTTTTAAAATAATACATGCCTCCATAATTAAAACTCACGTATTGTATTTGCCCATATGTCCCGGTTATTACACCGTTAAAATTATGTCCCTATCATAATGTATGGCGACGATATTTTATTTGGAAATAAAGGTGCATTTTTTTCGTTTTGCATCTATCACTATTTACAAGTTTAAAATAAAAAAAAAATATAGAAATATTTCATCTTTACATTGATATTTAAAAAGTTTAGATGCTTAGGTAAATATTTACATGTTTTTTTTATTATTGTAATGTTTTTTTTTTTTAATATTAAATATTTTATTTGGGTATTTTTGGGAGGGTGGGATGGAAACAGTAGTTTTTATAATGTAAATGTGTGTTGAATTTTATTTTTTTTACTTTTAGTTGTAGTTTTACTTTTTGGCCACAAGATGGCGGCCATGAGTTTGTTTACATGAGGTCACTCTAAGCGTAACATACGCTTAGAGAGACGCATGGGGGAGGTAATAGCCAGAAAAAGCGCAGCTTCCGAGAGAAGCTGTCGCTTTTTCAGCGGGGGAGAGGAATCAGTGATCTGGCACCATAGCCCGATTCACTGATACCCTGGCTAACGAACCGCTGGCCGGGAGCGCGCGTGCACGTGCGCGATCGACCGCGGGAGCGCGCATGGTTCCTGGATGTAGTTTCTACGTCCAGGAACTAAAATAGGTTAAAGGACTACCTTAGGGGGGTAGGGGAAAAAAGAGCTGAACTTACCCGGGCCTTCTAATGGTCTCCTGCAGACATCCTGAGCCTGCACAGCTACTCACCGATGCTCCGGCCCTGCCTCCGGCTCACTTCTGGAATTTCCGAGTTGAAAGTCGGAAAACCACTGTGCTACCGTGTCCTCGCTACAGCTGATGTCACTAGGAGCGTACTGCGCAGGCGCAGACCGTACTGGACCTGTGCAATACACTCCTGGTAACGTCAGTGGGAGGGAGAGCGTGGCTGCGCAGACGCAGTGGTTTTCCGACTTTAAAGTCGGAAATTCCAAAAGTGAACCAGAGGCGGGGACAGGAGCATCAGTGAGTAGCTGCGCGGGCTCAGGATGCCTGCGGGGGACCATTAGAAGCACCAGGTAAGTTCAACTCTTTCCCCCGTACCCCCCTACAGTACTCCTTTAAGGTCTGTTTTGCTTTCATAAGATCGTATGCTAAAATGCAGGAAAACAGAGTTAGATATAACAGGTGGGGCTGATAGGTTTCTGACTTTGCCTAGAAAGAAGAGAGCCAGAGTTATGAAAGAAACCATTTATTCAACATATCATCACCCTAACCTGAGACTTGATGCACTTGGTAAAGTGTAGTTATAGCTTTTCTAGACCATTCAAATAAATTCCTCTGGTTAGGACTCAAACCAACTCTTAGCAGCATGCTGGCCATAGAAATTTGCTTAAAACATTGCCCCTTCAGGAGTTTCTTCAAGTTCAGGAACATATAATAGCCTTAATGGGCCAGGTCTGCTGACCAGGGTGTTCAGTGTGGCAGCTACGACATAGGATGCATGCGCAGGTGCATTGTCTTGCAAAAAAAGGATGATTTTGGTGAACTTTCTACTGTCTTAATTGCCTCCCTCAGCTGATCCAGGAGGCTATCATGATACTGCCAAGTGATACTAGAGCCCTAAGGTAGGTATTCCACCAACAGTTCCAGAAAATGGATACCATGATTTTTTTTGTGGTTCCTTCTTCTGATCACTGTTCAAACATTTCGGCTGTTCAAACTGTTCGGCTGTTCAAACTACCCAATTTGCTGAAACTGGATATTCTCAGTTCCTCAAAAATCAGCTTGTGTGCATCTTTATAGGTTTGAAAAGAGATATCCAGGTTTTGACAGTGCTGTAGGAAGGACACTTCTCCCCCAGTGTTTGTGACATCTCAACTTAATGATGGCTTGTAACTCCAACAATGTGAACATGGTTTGTGCCTCTGCCATCACAGCTTCTCACTAAAAGAAAAAAAAACAGTTTTCAGAATTGCAAACCACTGAAATTTGCAGTTACATACTTAGGCCCCGTTCACACTTGCGGTTCTCTGCCAAACGGATCGGATGACCTGACCGGATCCGGACCGGATCCGGATCGGAACCTTACGGTTCTGATCCGGATCCGATCCGGATCCGGTCAGGTTGCATCAGGTGTTCATCAGGATGCGATCCGGATCCGTTTGGCAAAAGATAGTAGAAATAAAATAAAAATGTTGGGGTCTGGGAGGTCATCAGAAGGTGGACCTGTGGAATCAGGCCCTCCGCTGTTTAGCACTCACCTCCACCTCCTGCCAACATCTCCAGCACGTTTAAAGTCACTGCTGCTCCACTCCAAAATGCTTGCCCATGTGTCCCAATCCAAAATCGCCGCTACAATACGCATAGGAAATGGGGTAGAACGTCCGGTTTTTATAGCCAGTGTGTTGTGCGCTCTCCGTTTCTCATTGGTTTCTATTGGCCGGATGCAACAGTCCGGCTCCGCTCCGGATACGTCAGCCGGAGGAGCCGGACCAAAAAATAGCGCATGTTGGGTCTTACGCCGGAGTCCGGATCCGGTCCGGCTCCGGTCCGGACGGAACGGACGTATGTGAACGGACGCATAGACTTTCATTGCTATGCCGTGCGTCCGTTCCGTCCGTTCCGCATGCGGTCCGGCTCCGGCACGGCGATTCCGGACGGCGACCGCCAATGTGAACCGGGCCTAAGATATTAAGCTGTCAGACTCATATGCCCCCACGCTAGTTTTTCTATTTCATCTGTTAGGAGGCAAAGCCAGGAACTTATCAGCACAAAATGAGCGCTCACGTGCAGGCAACAGCAAAAGCAAAACTTAAAATTCACTAACATCAGCAACCCTCCTTACCTCCCTATAGTGTAATATAATTCAGGTAGAGGTTGCAAATTATTCCTCCAGTTGCAGACAATGCATAATAAATCTAATCTAGATTTGCAGAACAATTTATATTCTCCATTCACTACTGTTTTGGGGAAACCTTTGTAAATCATGCTCAGACACTCTCACAGCTATTGGTAAATTTTGTTGATCTGACATGTGGATATGTGGTCAGCATGCTTGTTGCCATGCTTCCATAAATAACACTAAATAATTCAGTCACGTTGATGTCCAAGTGTTTGTGTTTATTACGGAAAAACATGTCATTTACTGAGAAGACATGTATTGATGTTTTTACTGTAATTAGGTATAATTGGCTCTGTTTGTAAAGTACGTAATTTGTGGCACGGAAAATGGCTAGGTTTAAAGAGGTGCTTGAGTTCTCAAGAATAATATTTGCATGAAAACAAATTTCTTGAAGAACTGTTGTCTGAGCACTTGGGCTCAAAAAGAGGCTTAAGTTTTCCAAAAAAGGTTAACTTACAGAAAATAGGAACAATACATTGCCTACATTGCCAGCTGCACTCCTAAATACCTCAATGTCTATCATTTTTTACTGACTTTAAAAACCTTTTTCCTTCAGAAAATGATTTTTTTCCTTGATTTTCTTTTTGCAACACTTTGGCCTCGATTCATAAAAAGCAGTGCGATAAAAACAATCTTGTAGGGAAAATACCGCACTCGGTATTTTCCCGGTCAGTGTGCTAATTCATAAAGATTTCCCCAGCTGCCGTTGAAGGTCGGTAAATTACCGCAGCCCATTAAGCGGTAGAGTAGAGCAGTGTGCCGATATCGCTCTTTTGCCCTGCACAAATGATTCATACAGACTTTCCCTGCACTAATGACTCAGGCAGACTTTCCCTGCTCAGATGACTCATACAGACTTTCCCTGCTCAGATGACTCATACAGACTTTCCCTGCTCCAATGACTCATACAGACTTTCTCTGCTCTGATGACTCATACAGACTTTCCTTGCACACATGACTAGCACATATGACTCACACAGACTTCGGCTCTCTGAACAAATGACTCACACAGACTTCGGCTCTCTGCACTTTGCATTGTAACACCTCACCAGAGGTGTCGGTAACTTGTTAAGACCTCACCAGAGGTGTAGGTAAATATCGCCAGGCTTACCGCTTCTTAAAGGCTTTATGAATTGACATTTGCTGACAATTTACTGACATATGTTGGAGGTAACTACAGCCAAGTCGGTAATTTATCTCCCTAGTCGGTAATGTCAGCTTTTCATGCGGTAACAGCCTTTATGCATTGACACATTGCTAAGTGGTCGGGAAAGTCTGCTGTTTTCAGCATTACCGCATGCGGTAATGCTTTATGAATTGAGGTCTTTGTGAGAACTATAAAAAATTGATGATTTAGTGGTAAATTAATTACTTATGATCAGCTTGCATACGCTAAAAGCCTTTATACAAGTATAGGTCTAAATATAACTTCAACTAGCTTGGTAAACAAAATGTTCAATCGTGTGTATTGTGTGGAATGAGGCCTTATCATTCTTGAAAAAGGAACTCTAACCAAGGATTGAACATTGTCCCAATCAGTAACTGATACCACCTTTCCCATGAGAAATCCTTTACCTTTTCTTGAATAGATCATCAGGGGGTCTGTATGGCTGATGTTGTGGTGAAGCTCCTCCTACAGTGTGATGTCAAGACCTAGGTCCTGACCGTTTCCTGTCTGTGAACCTAGATGCATTGTGGGACATAATTGCTTTTTCTAACTGCCAAGCTAGCAATAGGTCCCTCTGTGCATATGTATATCTATAAAATAAAAACGGTTATAGATAATGGCAGTTGGTGCTGTCTGTTTTTTTATGTCTGCCAGTAGCAAATATAATAACGTGCAGGCTCATTGTGGATCAAACCACATGAACAAATTACATAGCAAATATGAATAATTTTTTGATCTTTTATTTTTTTAACTTCTCACTTTGCAATGTATTGATATATTTTTTCCCCCTTAACACTAAAGTTCCTCTTTCAAATGCTATTGCATGGATTAAACTAACTGTGTTAATGTAGTCTGTGGCAGGCTGAGTAGGGGCTCGGCTGTTGCATGGATCGCATGATCATTTCAAGGGCTTTTTCACAGTAAATTCATTGCAATGCATGTATTGCATTGCTCGCATTTTGTAAATTGCAAAGGTGCCCCCACTTGTACACTGAGTGTGATTCCATTTTATTAAAAGTCAGTTGCATTTTCCTGCATTTGTGATTGTATCCAATGAAAAGAAAATTACAAAATCCTGAAAAATCACATGTTAAAATTGCAAAAGTTTTGCAGTTCACCTGAAGTTGAGTTTTGTGATTTAAAGAGGCCCTTAGTTTTAAGTTTGCAAATAGAAGGCTACAGACTAACATTTCAGAGCAGATTGCAGCCTATATCCAGGGCCGGGACAAGGTCCACCACCAACAGAGGCTGAGCTGCACAAGAGTGCCACCCCCTCCCCCCCAAAAAAAAATAACATTGCAATCGGTTATGTTCGGGCATCTTTAAGGATCCGACCCCACCAAAAACAATCAGTGGCCGCTGTACACACAGAATGACTGTCTGTTTAAACTAAAATAGTGTAGCCTGTCATTCAAGCCTAATGGATGGATGTCAGGTAGAGAACACTGCATTACCAATTATTCTGCACACAAACAAATCTTATTTTGCTCTGGCTAGATTTATGTTTTATAAATAACAGACCAGGGTAAGGGGTGCATTAGAAGGGAAAGGATTCTTGTTTAGAATCCATTGGATCCATATTCGTGCAAAACAACTGGAACCAAATAACTCACACCTGGCGGCAAGGATGTAGGCGGCCACAACTACGTCACTGACATGGATTCATGACCAGCCAGGCTCTCTTCGTCATTGTTCCTATTTATGGGGCAGTGTATAGTGAGCTGCTCAGTTGGATTGCATTTGGCATGCACACAGTAATCATCGCATCAGTAACAGTAGAGATCATTAGAAGTCTTTTTGTTTCTCTCTCTCTCTCTCTCTCTCTCTCTCTCTATCTATCTATATACTTTCTTATGCTTTTTACTGTCCTCCTGGGTGTCATTCATCTTATGACTACAGCATTTTACAGTAAAAAGCATAAAGAGTGTGAAAACCCATACCAATGAAAAGACTTCAAATGAATCTCTACTACTGCTGAGGATTACTGTATGCATGCAATGCAACATGTCAAATGCAGTCATGAGAAGCAGCTCACTATATACATAGACACAACCACCCCATAAAGAGAAACAATGTTGGAGAGACTGGCCACGAATCCATGCACTTGCTAAAAACAAACACCACCACATCCCCTCTCATCATCAGAAGACTCAGACCCCTGAAAGACTCGAATGAACTACAGGACAGGCTTTGCGGACTGGAATACAGGCTTTGCGGACTGAAATGAATGACAGGACGGGCTGGTGGACTGGAATGAATGACAGGACGGGCTGGTGGACTGGAATGAATGACAGGACGGGCTGGTGGACTGGAATGAATGACAGGACGGGCTGGTGGACTGGAATGAATGACAGGACGGGCTGGTGGACTGGAATGAATGACAGGACGGGCTGGTGGACTGGAATGAATGACAGGACAGGCTGGTGGACTGGAATGAATGAAAGGACAGGCTGGTGGACTGGAATGAATGACAGGATAGGCTGGTGGACTGGAATGAACGACAGGACAGGCTGGCGGACTGAAATGAATGACAGGACAGGCTGGCGGACTGGAATGAACTACAGGACAGGCTGGCGGACTGGAATGAACGACAGGACAGGCTGGTGGACTGGAATGAATGACAAGACAGGCTGGTGGACTGGAATGAACTACAAGACAGGCTGGCAGACTGAAATGAACTACAGGACAGGCTGAGTGACAGACAAGGGACTGGACTAACTGAAAGAACTGTGACCGATAATAGGGCATGCAGGAGGTAAGTGTGACAGGGTGGGCAGGGCAGAGGTGGAGAGGAGGAGATACTGACAGACAGAAGGTGGTAAAAGGGAGAGAGAATGTCTATGAGGAAAACATAACATGACAGGTGATAATACCTTCTCCTTTTTGGTTATTGGCCTGGCCTCTGCTACTCTCTGAAACACACTGCTGGGCTGTGGGCTGGCTCTGTTCTCAGTGTGGCACTCTCTGACTCCCTCAGACATGCTGGCTCGGGTCTGTGTCTCTTTCCCCCCTCCTGTCAGCATACGGCTCACTGCTCCCTGTGCTCTAGCTGAGACACGCTCCAGCACTTACAAACTCTGACCTTCCTTCTCTCTTGAATTGTCTACATCTGTCTTCCTTCTCTCTTGAATTTTTGCGCTGGCCAGTGATACACACCATGACAGACAGTGCCTGGGGAGGAATCTGGAGGAAGGATGGCACTGCCTGTCTGTAACAATACAGTAGCCTGTAAAACTGTACGGGTGGGCGGCTGTTACAATACTTTGTTTAACAGACCCTCCTGCATACAAGATGCATACTGCACACTGCACACAGTGGCAGCACATGAAAACGGTGGCGTTGGGCAAACAGCAGCAGGGCAGGTACATAGCGCTCATCCTGATCAGTGCTCATATGCTGGAGCCTCTCCAGTCTCTGTGTTGGCCCGGCCCTGCCTATATCACTGACTGTCTGGGCTTCTGTTTAGGTACATTAAAAGTGATGCAGTTGCACACTCTGAATGACTGTCATTGCAGGTTTCTGGTGGGAGCATTAGAAGTGGAGAGGCCGATATCAGAGGGATGGAAGAAATGTGGAGCCCCTCATGACTAGAATGACTGCTCTTCCAATTGTTAAGCTTCTACTTTATGTTCTATTCACATGGCAGAGTGTCTCTACCTCATAGGACCAGAGCAAGGACGTGGCCCGGCAGCAGTGGGGGGCAGCACCACCTCTCACTCTGTAGCCCCGCCCCATTGTACATGTGCCAGCATACTAAGTCTTATTCAGCGTAGCTTGGTACTGTAGAGGATCAAAGTGTCAGCCTGTCCAACACTTTGATCCACATAGGGTGACACCATGTCGGGCTAGATCCAGCAATGATGACCCCAATGGTGAGCCCAAATGCACGCAAGTAATATTTAACTTATGTGGCGCAAAAGCGGAAGCTGGGGCAGGCGACAATCCACGTTTCAGACTTAAAGTGGCCATACATGGTACAATTTTTCAATTAGATAATTTAGTTTGATTATTCTGTTAGATCGAATATAAAGATTTTTCCAGCATGTCGGATCATTTTTCCTGGAAAAACTGGATAATTGTTCGAATTTCTTGATCGAAAAAAAAAATATTTTTAACTTTCATTCAATTCGGTCATTTAGATCGAATCAACGGGAAAATCAAACGTTTTTATTGTACTGTGTATTGCCACCATCTGACACTTTGATCTAAAAGGGCTTGACAAGCCTCAATTTACTAAGCTTAACTCCTGTCTTTAATAACTCTTCTGAGCTGTTTTACAGTTATCACCATGGTGATATAATTGTGATAACTGTAAAATAGCTCAGAAGAGTTATTAAAGACAGGAGTTAAGCTTAGTGAATTATGGCCAATTAACCATTTCAGCCCGCGGGGATTTTTCACCTTATGCATCGGAGCAATTTTCACCTCCCATTCATTTGCTAATAACTTTATCACTACTTATCACAATTTATTGATCTATATCTTGTTTTTTCTGCCACTAATTAGGCTTTCTGTGGGTGGTACATTTTGCTAAGAGCCACTTTACCGTAAATGCATTTTAGCAGGATTAATAAGAAAAAAATGGAAAAAAATTCATTATTTCTCAGTTTTCAGCCATTATAGCTTTAAAATAATCCACACTACCATAATTAAAACCTATGTATTTTATTTGCCCGTATGTCTCGGTTATTATACCTTTGAAATTTTGTCCCTATCATAATGTATGGCGCCAATATTTTATTTGGAAATAAAGGTGCATTGTTTCTGTTTTGCGTTCATCACTATTTACAAGCTTATAATTTTAAAAATGTTTGTAGTATACCCTCTTCAAATGCATATTTAAAAAGTTCAGACCCTTAGGTAACTATTTATGTCTTTGTATATTGTAATGTAAAAAATGTGCAGATGTAGTTTTATTATTTGACCACAAGATGGCCACCTTCGTTTTTAGTTTCCCTCCTTGTACTTCTCGCTAAGCGGAAGTACAAGGGGGATGCGGAAATCTGTCTGGGCAGAAGAGCCGAAGCCTCACAGGTGAGCGCTTCGGTTTTTCTGCGGGGGAAAGGGATCGGGAACCATGTTCCCTTTCACTGATCCCAGGGCTACTGGGGGACATAGCGAGGAAGCAGGGGCGCGCCCCCGATCACGGGCGGGAGCGCTGCAGAGCTGCCGCCCGGACGTGAGCGTCACGTCCGGGTGGCGGAAATGGTTAATGTGTTGAATTGTATCCTGCAACAGCACTTCCTAACAGCAGCCATTTTCCTTATGTCAGATCATGTCTGACATCAGACCTATGCTGGAACATCATTTGCCAGGATTGGAAAGGCTTAAACTTCAAAATAAAACAACTAAATTATATATGACCCATACATTTGTCAAAGAGCCATTTTCTTTATGAGCTGTCCACATAGCAAGACCCCAAACACGATTAAACAGCACTGTAATACCTTGCTTATGCTCTATATCTGTATACAGAGATGATACATCTGCCATCACCAAAATGGTTTGTTTAGCGATGCTCACATCTTTAGTGCCGCACAGGAAATGCTGCTTATCTCTCAAATAATATTGGGTCTGTACAACAATAGGTTGAAAAGGAAACATGCATGTGCTCACACCATCTAGCCGTCAGTGTATCTGTACTGCTTGCAAATGGATCTACCAGGCATTTCAGCACTGTTTTCAGGAATTGTAGGAAAATAATACATCTCAGAAATATTGCTACTAAAGCGCAACATATTTTTTTTCCCCCTTATACTTAAGAATATCTTCTATCTTGCAGAAAACGAATTGGCTGAAAATGTGTTCAGTAGGGTAAATTCCATATGTATCTGTGTCTGATAACAGTCTGTACATTTCTTCCATATAAAGAAATTAATCTAGGGCAGTTATTCCCCTCCCCCCCCATCCATGCCCCCGTGAGAAATATTACAATACCTATAATACAAGACAATAAATGGCTTTCTCAGTATAATCTGGGATCCTCTTCTGATGCATAGGTAAATTATTAATATCATGCACCACCAGTTCATGAAATGTATTAATATAACTGACATGTGTCATATTAGGTAAATTGCAGTTGCATGCTGCAAAAAAAACTATGCTTCAAGGATACCCGAGGTGACATGGGACATGATGAGATAGACATGTGTATGTACAGTGCCTAGCATACAAATAACTATGCTATGTTCCTTTTTTACTTTCTCTGCCTTAAAGAGTTAAACATCAGGTATGTAAGTGGCAGTTCCCGTCTGAGTCAGGACTGGATCAGACTACAGGGTGACCCTCACTGATAAGAAATTACAACTATAAAACACTTACATAGCAGAAAATGGCTTCTGAGAGCAGGAAAGCGATACATAGGGTCAGTAGTTCATAGATTTTACCTCTGGCATACTTCAATGAATGTGTCATTGTGCAAAAACAATAAAACAATAAAAACTTAAAAATTAGATTTAAATATAAAATAAAACTGTGGAATATTTTGTCATTTTTAGGAGGAGGAAGATGGATACAATTGTTTATTTAGTTTATTTTTACCTCAGTGTCCTTTAACCCTTCTCTCTGACAACAAGCATTTTCCAATTCTTCTTCTGAAGTATAGGACAAAAATATATTTACATTCAGTTCTTCCTGCAACTTTCTGATTATTTTCTTGCTTGCTGTTGGCTTAAAAGGTGAGGTAATAGAGGAAAAAAAAGGAGAAAACTAAAACAAATAAAAAAAACTTTGAATTTAATAAAAAAACATTAAAAATGAGACCACTTGCTCTGTGACTAATCGGACTGTTGGCTGAACATTTATGGGAAAAAGTTGTAATTTAGTTGTTTGAGTGGGCATGAGGGTAAGAGTTAAGGACCAGGGGACTTTCCTGATATTGGTGCTGCATGGGCTCTCCAGCCCGTAGCACTGATCAGGATTGAGCCTGGGCGATCAGACTCCCCCCCCCCCTTTTTTTTTCCCCACTAGGGGGATGTCCTGCTGGGGGGGTCTGATCGCCGCCGGCTATCTGCACTTTGCGGGGGGGCTCTTCAAAGCCCCCCTCCGCAGCAATTTCTGCCCTCTCTGCCCGTACCTGCTTCTCCCACAGGCTATGGGCTGCGCCGGATAGGCTTTAGCCTATCAGATGCCGGCGATCCCCGGCCAATCAGAGGCTGGGGATCGCCGATCTTCTTTACGGCGCTGCTGCGCAGCAGCGCCGTATTGATGTAAACAGCACGGATTTCTTCCCCGCGTGTTTACATTATGCGTGCGAGCCGCGATCGGCGGCTCGCACACTGTTCACGGAGACACCCTCCGTAAACTGGCATGGAAAGGCCGCTTGAACGAACGGCCGTTTCCATGCTATACCACGCCTATCGGCGTTAGGCGGTCGTTAAGTGGTTACGCGAGGTGATGTGGCATGATGAGATATTCATATGCACATGTACAGTGCAAAGCACACAAATACCTATGTTGTGTTCCTTTTTTCCGTTCTCTTCCAGAAAGAGTTAAAATTAGGTATGCAAGTGAAAGTTTCTGTCCGGGTCGGACTATAGCGTAACTTTTACTGATAAGGAATTACAGCCTGTGAGAAAACGCGGAAAAGTCGCAAGTACTCAGAGTAAGGCGGCTGATTCCGCGTTCAACATGGCAGCTTGTGCGCAGGAACCTGCATTCACTGGCCTGACGGAACGTGGAGAAACCGCCGCATGCCCAGAGAACAGGGCGGCCGACGCGGCGGTTTGCACTCATAGGCCTACCTCCCTCAGTACTGCTGAATGCGGAAAAAACGCTGCACGCTCTGACAGCGGTGCGGCGGATTCCGCATCCAATACAGCAGAGGCATTACAACACATTTCTGGTGTGGCTGGGACTGATAGTCCACACTGGTTCAGAAGGACGCGCGCGCGCGCGGAGAGGCAGAGCATTTATGACAGCCAGAGGGGTGTCAGCTGACCAGGCCGGTCAGCTGACAATTCTTCCCGTTCTCATTGGTCCAGCACTTAGGGGAGGCGCAGGAAAGCGCTGGTGTATATATACTGGGTGCTGGTCATTTCTCTGGTGTCTGGCGTTGCGATCACTACGTGGTAGCACTCAGACCCTGTCAGTATCTGTGTTACTTTAGACCAGTTTCTTAGGTGTTGATGATCAAGGAGCTCACACCTTAGTCTAGGAATCTGTATTATTGTGTTATTATCTAGACCAGTTTCCAAGGTGTTGATGATCAAGGAACTCACACCTTAGTCTAGGAATTGTTGATTATTTGTTATGACCTTCTGCTTCCCTAACCATTCTTCTGATCTCTGATTTTGTACCTTTGTCATTCTGATACTCTGTTGCTGAACTCGGCTAGTCTCTAGATTCTGCATCTGCCTCCTGTATCTGTACCTGATCTGTCTGTCTGTTGCCGACCTGGCCTGTCCGACCTCGAGAACTATCTTCCCTGGTTAGAGATAGTTCACAGACCTGTCAGTGACACTTCACCATTGGTGTCACTCACTCTCTGGTCCTTCCCACTCTCAGCTTGGCTCCGCCCCTTGGGGAGCATCAGGCCATTGGAAGGAACCTGTTCTCTGAGCAGTATCTCTTACTGTACTGTACCCCTTTACGGGGATCCTCCTCTAAGTATTACTGTTGTGTCAAACACTCATATTACTCAGGTGTCCAGTGGTTAGAGATATATCTGATTATCTGTGATACTGCAGATCATCAATAATCGGGTATATATCTGCATTTTCGGTGATACTGCAGATCACTGGTAATCAGATCCTCTCTGTGTTACACCGATCGTTACACAGCCATAAAACACTTTCCAATCAGAAAATGGCTTCTAAAAGCAGGAAAGAGATAAACAGGGTTAACAGTTCATAGGTTTTCATGCATGTGTTATTGAGCAGAGTCAATAAAAAAAGTAGATTTAAAAATAAAAAAGGGTCATTTTTAGAAAGGGGAGGAGAGATACAATTGTTTGTCGTTTATTTTCACTTTGTGTCTCCTTTAATGGCAGGAACTGCGTGAGGGCAAGGCTTTTATCTCGTTGCACTGCAGTGGCTCCAGAAAATGTGATGGACGGAGCGGTTAGCAGAAGCAGGAACTTCCAGACAGCAGGATGGTAAGCTAGGGGATTTTGGAAACCGAGACAGAGGTAACCTGAGCCAGCAGTACAGGCAAACTTGACCATTTGCCCAACACTGCTATAGAGGGATTATAGTTAATAATTGGTTATTTTTTTTTAAAGATTCTTTTATTTTTGTTTTGAGATTCAAGAACAATAGTACAGACGGTACATAACAATCAGAAAATAAGTGATATGGTCACAACATGAGTGATAGAAAAGACATAGATAATATAACTTACAACAATTATTAGCATATTTAAAGATGCAGGGCGGAAAGCCAGCTCCGCCCCAAAAAAGGCAATACTAGGACTGGTATTGTTGCAAGGCCCAATAAGCAATACAACTGCCGTGTGGGAGATATGGACTTAACAAGGGGCAAAAGGAGTATGCTGCCAACGTTAGAGCGGGGGAGTTGTGGTGAGTGCTTAAATAAAGAGACGGAGCCCAAATGGGGTCATACATCCGTCTCTTCTTTAATTGAGTCCGCTATTCCATTGACAACAGATGGTGATAAAGGCATCCCAGAGCGGCAGATGTGCTGAGGTGGGGGCATATGGGCATTTCCCTTGACACAAGTGGGCGGTACCATATTTTGAATGGGTGATAAAAAATACTTAGTGAGTTCCTGCTATTTGCAGGATGAAGAGGAACCCTTAAGAAGGGGAAAAGACAGAACAAAGGGAGGAAGAGAAAGGAGAGGAAAAAAGGGGGAGGGGGGAGGGGGGGGGCACATACATATACATATATATATATACATATATATGCCTAGGCCAACCAACTCGCGACTCATGTGTAATCTGGCACACAGATTGTGTGCCTATACTCCGTTAGTAAGTCAATGTTTGAACATCTTGGGGGAATAATGTTGGAAATAGGTCACTTATGGTATTGATACACAGGATTTATAGTCTTCCGATTCTACAAAAAGATGCCAATGGATCCAGGTGTGAGAGTACTGTTCACCTCTGTTATGAAGGGCATGGGTCATGGATTCCATTTGGTCAATATACTGAATTTCCGCAAACCACTCCGCAATCGATGGGGCCGACTGAGACTTCCAGTGTTTTGGGATTAGCATTCGGGCAGCTTGGATTAGGTGTTTGGTGAGGGACTTCTTATAAGTCTTTAGAGACCTATGAGTGTTGTTAAGTAAGTAGTAGGAAGGGTCGTTTTGGGGATCACCATCCGTTAGGATCTTAATATAGTGTTGGACCTTAGACCAGAATGGTTTGATAATGGGGCATTCCCAGAATATATGCAAAAGGGTGCCGGTATCCTCCCTGCACCTCCAGCACCTAGGGTCCGCATCTGGATATATGCGAGCAAGCCTGACTGGAGTTAAATACCATTTTGTGAGTAATTTATAGTTAGATTCCTGTATTCGTGCTGAGATTGAAGTTTTCTGGGAGAGAGTCAGGATTTTGGACCATTGATCATTGGTGAATTGTAGGTGCAGGTCGGATTCCCAGCTATTCCTTAAAGTGGTGGACCAGGAAGAGTCTGATATTAGTAGCTGGTAGATATCTGAGAGTGTCCTCGTGAGGGGGCCCTCACCCATACACAAGTGTTCGAATGGGGTATGTGCTCTGGATAGTTGTTCTCTCGTGCCCATCGACTGCAGAAAGTGTCGGAATTGTAACAGGCTCCAGGTGTCGAGGAAAGGGTTATTTAATTTGTTTTTAAGACTATCCAATGGGATCCATGCACCCTTTTGAATCAGGTCTTGACCTCTAAGCAGGGAGCTCATCCTCCAACAAACATAACCTTGCGGATGGCAGCCAGGCAAAAACCCCGGATTATCCAGAACAGGGACCAAAGGTGATGGCCAGGGGGAAATGTCTTGAACATGTCTATATTTATTAAGAGCTGTGAAAGTAGATTGTATCGAAACGTATTCACTTTGTAGTTTATTTGATGACCATGCGTAGGATGTTAAGTCTTTCCCCATTAATTCCCCCTCTAGGGAGGCCCAGCGTTTGTGGTGAGAGTTTCTGTGCCAATCGACTGCTCTGGTTAGTGCTGCTGCAGTATGATATTTTCTGAGATCAGGAGTTGCAAGTCCTCCTTGTAGTTTTGGGAGGGTTAGTGTGCTAAGTTTTATCCTGGGGGGTCTTGCATTCCAAATAAATCTAGTGAAGGACGTCTTAAGGTCTCTGAAGTGATCTACTGGGGGGAGTAATAGGCAGGGCTTGGTAAAGGTACAGTATTTTGGGGAGGACATTCATTTTAAGGATATTAACTCGTCCCAGCCAGGAGAATTGCGGCCTGTTCCATTTTTGCAAGTCTAATTTAATTTTTTGAATGAGCGGTGGGAAATTTAATTTGTATAGCAGGGGCAGTGAGGATGGAATATGGACACCTAGGTAATGTATGGCTTGAGGAGTCCATTTGAAGGTATAATTTTGGCATAGCAGGAGATACTGCTGCTGGGGTATACCAATTTTCATGGCTTGACATTTATCGGCATTAATTTTGAAATTTGACAGGTGAGTAAATTTTTTAAATTCTTTTAGTAGGTTTGGGAGGGATATATGTGGTGTGGTGAGAAAAAATAAAAGATCATCGGCATAGGCCGCCACCTTGTGCTCGGATTGTGCTGGAGTAAGCCCCTTTATATCTGGATTTTTTCGGATCATGCACAAAAAGGGTTCGAGGGTGAGGGCGAAAATTAGTGGTGACAGGGGGCAGCCCTGGCGGGTGCCATTAGTAATTCCGAAGGGGTCAGAGGCAACACCATTCGCTCGCACCTTTGCCGTGGGCTGTGAGTATAGGGATAGGATCCACGTTAACATGTGTGGGCCAAGTCCTAGGTGTTTTAATGTACATTCCATGAAATCCCAGTCAACTCTATCAAAGGCTTTTTCAGCGTCTGTTGATAGGAGAAGGGTCGGAGTGTTGGATCTGGTGGCCCAGTCAATTAGATCTATAGAGCGAATGGTGTTGTCCCGCGCCTCCCTGGCCGGAATAAAGCCAGCCTGATCCGGGTGTATTATGTCGCTGACCAAGGGAGCTAAGCGGTTAGCAATGATCTTGGCAAAGAGTTTTAAATCCGTGTTTAACAGGGAAATGGGGCGATAGTTAGAGCACAAGGTGGCGTCCTTCCCCGATTTTGGAATAACTGTGATATGTGCTGAGAGCATGTCGCGAGGGAGCTGGGTTGGGGCTGGGTCTGTTGAAATAAGGGAATTTAGGGCTTTAAGTAGGTGTGGGCAAATAATATCACTGAAAGTTTTATAGTACTCCAAGGGGAGTCCATCCGGGCCCGGGGCCCTGCCTGTCTGCGACTCCTTCAAGGCCTGCCTGAGTTCCATTTCTGTTATTGGAACTTCTAAGTCCTCAATGACTGTTTCTGCAAGAGGAGCAAGACCCGAGTCCCTTAGGTAGTCAGTTATTAAGGCGATCTTGGAGGGTTTCATGCCTCCTTTATCTTTAGGATCTAAATTGTATAGAGTAGAATAGTACTCCCGGAAGACACGTGTTATAGATTCTGCCCTGAGTCTCATTTTACCTCTTTTGTCCTGTATCTTAGGTATGTGTGTGGAGGCGTATTGTTCTTTCAGAGATTTAGCCAACATCCTGCTGCATTTATTGCTATACTCGTAAAAATTTCGTTTGCATTTTAATGCTATATGCTTTTCTCTTTGGAACAATAACAACCTCAATTTTTCTCTAGTGCTTATAAGTGTAGCCAAGTTCTCCTGTGAGAGAGAGGATTTATGTTTGGCTTCTAGTTGGCGAATTGTTAATAAGCATTCATCCAAAGCTTCGTTCCTTTGTTTGTTAAGGATACTGGAGACCTGTATAATCCTTCCCCTGATCACACATTTGTGCGCTTCCCATAGAGAAAACGGGTTGATATCTCCAATATCGTTTAGTTCAAAATAATCAGAGAGTGCTGCTTGAATGGTATGCTTATGTTCAGGGGATTGTAAGAGAGAGACGTTAAGTCTCCATTGCCTCGGAATATGGTGTTTTGGCCTCATGCCAATCTCAAGAGTGATAGGGGAATGGTCAGAGAGAACCATTGGGTCAATATCTGTTTTTATGGATTCGGATAATAGGTTTTGGGAGATAAAAAGGTAATCAATGCGTGTATAGTTACCATGCAAATTTGAAAAATAGGTGTAGTCTCTGGAAGAAGGATTCTGAAGTCTCCATATATCCAACAACTGTCTAGAAGCTAGAGAGGCTCTGGTAGTCTTAATAGCTTTACTGGAGAGGGAGCTCCTGCCCAGGGAGTTATCCAGTGAGGGGTCCAGCACCATGTTCAAGTCACCGCCTAGGATGACGCTACCTTCGGCGAAACCATCTAGAGCTTCAAGGGCCCTCTCCAGGAAAGCGGGTTGCCCACCATTGGGGGCATAAAATGTACCCAATGTGAGTTTGCGAGATTGATATTCGCCTTTTATAAAAAGGAAACGGCCAGTTGAGTCCTTACACTCCTGCAGGAGATTAAGTTGGATCTGTTTAGAGAGAAGGATTGCTACACCTTTGGATTTAGATTCAGCGGAGCAGCTGAAGAAAGCCAGGTTAAAGTGGTTATCTGTAAGTTTTGGGATATTGTCTGCTCGAAAGTGTGTCTCCTGCAAGAATGCAATATGGACTTTTTGCTTATATAATTCACGTAGGAGGGCTCTGCGCTTCTCAGGGGTGTTGAGCCCCCTGATGTTCAGGGATTGAATTCTAAGGAACACGGAGGTAAGAGACCAGCGTATAATCGTGTCGCGAGGGGGTGGCCAAGCATAGTGAGGGGTAGGGATAGAAAAGTGAGAGTATCAGAGTAATAAGGAAAAGGACAGTATAGTTAAAAGAGGAGTAAGGTCGAGGTTGTTCCCTCGGCCAGGTTGCATATATAATTAGGCAAATGTTAAACAGTATGGATATTGAAGTTTTTCCATTAGCCACAAGGGCCAACATGGGTGGGTAACAGAGTAGCATGGTACCCGTGACGGAGCCCCCGAGCATTGTGCGGATAGGGGAGGTCATACATAACAAAGAACGATATCTATTTGTGGGCGGATAATCTCCTGATGGAGACCGCAAACCCTCACAATGCACCAGGCCTCAGTGTCACAGATATCAGCCCAAGCAGAATAAACGACATTGTATGATTTAACTCAGTCTAAAATCCAAAGATCTATTAGTGTGAATAACAGATGTTATAAAACTCTATGCTTCATAAATCTAGTACAGTATATAAGAATCACATATAGCTTTTACAAATAAATAATATGAGAACGTTCATGGCTATGTGAGACCAAGAAAAAACAGGTTAGGTAGGTCTCTTGTCTGACCAGCGCCAAACAAAAAACTTTTGTAGGGTGCAACCAGGGTCCTACGCAAAGAGGAGCCGTATAGAGGCCATAGTTCCAATGCCAGAAAGGCGAGGGAGACAAAAAACAAAAAGGGAAAAAAGATAAAAAAAAAAAAAAAAAATAGTGCTTCAGAGCATAGAGTTCTTGTGTTGGGTGTATGAGTGCAAAAATATACTCACGAGGCCTCCTAGTTCTCTTGAGAGTCGCGCCGGGGGCGCTGGGGTCCCCTAAGGAAGATCAGATCCGGGTCCCACTCTGGTAAGGCGACTGTGTTAACGCCTAAGGCTGTGCAAAACTCGGCGAGATCGGTTGGTGAATGTAGGATTGCCGACTTTGAACCCATCTTTGCATGTAAGTGGAAGGGGAACCCCCAGTGGTAGATGGCGCCTGCTTCGTGGAGTACCTGTAGCAGTGGCTTTAGGGCTCTGCGTTGTGCGAGAGTAGTTGGTGCTAGGTCCTGGAATAAAGTGACAGAGGCTCCATCAAAGTCTATTGAGCCGCTCCTTCTTGCCGCCATCATAATGGCCTCCTTGATGTCAAAGTGGTGCACTCGGCAGATTACATCCCGCGGCGGAGCGTTGTTTTTCGGAAGTGCCCGCAGCGCTCTGTGCACTCTATCCAGCCGTATCGGAGGCGAAGGTGCATGGCCGAGAATCTTTTCGAAGATGGCTCTGACTGTATCTGCCAGGTCCTCTGCTCGCGTAGCTTCCGGTAGGCCGCGAAGCCTAATGTTATTGCGCCTGTTGCGATTCTGTTGGTCTTCTAATTGTACTCTAAGCATGGTGGAGAGTGAAGTTTGCTTGGCAGAGGATTCTTTTAGGAGATTCAACTCCTGCTGGAGTTTTTCAATGTCTGTCTCGACATGCGTCACGCGGCCGGATAGGCCTATTATATCTTCCCGGAGCGCTGATATCTCAGTGCGCGTTGTTGAGAGGATAAGGTCTGTCTGTTGGGTTATATCCCTTCTCGTAGGTAAGTCTTTAAGAAAGGCCCATATATCCTCGAGATTTTTACTCACGCTGTCTTGGGAAGAGACTTTGTCGGAGGCTCCCGGCTGGGATGCCTGATCCGCCATCTTGTCTGCTTGCCTCGTGACCGGGCCAGTGAAGAACTTCGTGACGGATGGTGTGTTAGAAGCTGAGGTTTGGTTAGCTTTGGTCACCCTCCTTGGTGCCTTTGGGTTAGCGGTCTCCGTGGAGTTTTTTGGGCTGTTTTGCTTCTGCATAACCTCCTGTTTTGTATGCTTCGCTCGGAGCTCAGAAAGGCTGCGTCTTCACGGAACCATGGCAAGCTCCGCCCCCAATAATTGGTTATTAACAGCAAGGTAAAAAAAAAAAGTCAAGTGTTGTACATAGATAGAGGTACATTGATCCCCAAAAAAGCAAGATCACAATGAAATCCTATTGTGGCTCCATCAGTACAATACAATCTTTGTACCTGCTTTAGTATGGTAATGTCCTGGTAATGTCTATAGTGTGGTGCCCAAAAACTGTATCCCATTACTCCAGATGTGGCCTTACAAGTCATTTATACTGAGGGAATAGTATACTATTTATGCATCCCATAATTTTTCATTTGCTTTAGCTGCTGCCTGGCATTTAATACAGGTGTCTAACTTATCAGCCAGTATTCCAAAGTCATTCCCCAAGTCTGATGTTTCCAGCTGTAAGCCATTTTATCTTATATTTTGCTCTGCCACTGGCATGTCCAAGATGCATGACCTTACATTTATCTACATTACATCTACCATCTGTCTCCCCATATAGCCATTCTAAAGATGAGGTCCTGTTGTAAAATGTCACTATCCTGCTTAATGTTTATAATTCTGCATTTATTCTGTATCATCTACAAAAATGACAAAATTAATCAGTATTCCATATGCTAGATCATTAATAGATTGAAAAGGATTGAACCTAGTACTGACTCTTGTGGGACCTCACTGCTAATCAGGCTCGGACTGACCCACCGAACTGCCGATGATTCCATCGGTGGGCCCCGCCTCCTGGGGGCCCCAGAGCCGGCACAGTGCAGGAAGGGGGGAAATTGGGCACACAGAGCGGCGGGGAGGGGGGAAGCATCCCCCCTCCCTCACCTAGGGGCCCCCCTTTCCGCACTCCCCCTTCCGCACTCCCCCTCCCTCAAAAATTTCAGCCAGCAGCAGCGAGCGGGGAATAGCTTACCGGCATGATCACATCAGTCATCCGAGGAGATCCAGGGAGGGGGAGTGCGAAAGGGGGAGCGCGGATGGGGGGGACCCTAGGTGAGGGAGGGGGGGAAGCTTCCCCCCTCCCCGCCGCTCTGTGTGCCCACTGCCCCCCTTCCTGCGCTGTGGGACACCTTTGACCTGCGCCTGCAGCCTGCTTACATAAACTGGGGGGCGGGGCTCCAGATGAGGGAGGGGGGGAAGCTTCCCCGCTGCTCTGTGTGCCCACTTCCCCCCCCTACCAAGCTGGGGGGGAATTTAGACCTACCTAACTGGGGACACCTGTGACCTGCCTACCTAAACTGGGGGGGGCTCCAGGTGAGGGAGGGGGAGCTCCAGGTGAGGGAGGGGGGCTTCCCCCCCCTCCCCGCCACTCTGTGCCCACTACAACCCGTTCCAGCATGGGGGCGCCCACTAACAGGGGACCTGACTTTGTGGGGATAGCTGCCACCAATCTAATTGTATTTTGTGGGGATATCTGCTGCCAATTTAATTGTATTTTGTGGGGATATCTGCTGCCAATTTAATTGAATTTTGTGGGGATATCTGCCGCCAATCCAATTGCATTTTGTGGGGATATCTGCTGCCAATTTGATTGCATTTTGTGGTGATATCTGCCGCCAATCTGTTTGTATTTTGTGGGGATATCTGCCGCCAATTTGATTGCATTTTGTGGGGATATCTGCCACCAATCTGATTGTATTTTGTTGGGAAATCTGCCACCAATTTGATTGCATTTTGTGGGGATATCTGCCACCAATCTATTTGCATTTTGTGGGGATATCTGCCGCCAATTTGATTGCATGTTGTGGGGATATCTGCCGCCAATCTATTTGCATTTTGTGGGGATATCTGCCGCCAATCTGTTTGCATTTTGTGGGTATATCTGCCGCCAATCTGTTTGTATTTTGTGGGGATATCTGCCGCCAATTTGATTGCATTTTGTGGGGATATCTGCCACCAATCTGATTGTATTTTGTTGGGAAATCTGCCGCCAATTTGATTGCATTTTGTGGGGATATCTGCCGCCAATGTATTTGCATTTTGTGGGGATATCTGCCGCCAGTTTGATTGCATGTTGTGGGGATATCTGCCGCCAATTTTATTGCATTTTGTGGGTATATCTGCCGCCAATCTGTTTGAATTTTGTGGGGATATCTGCCGCCAATTTGATTGCATGTTGTGGGGATATCTGCCGCCAATCTATTTGCATTTTGTGGGGATATCTGCTGCCAATTTGATTGCATTTTGTGGGGATATCTGCCACCAATCTGATTGTATTTTGTTGGGAAATCTGCTGCCAATTTTATTGCATTTTGTTGGGATATCTGCCGCCAATCTATTTGCATTTTGTGGGGATATCTGCTGCCAATCTGATTGCATTTTGTCGGAAAATCTGCTGCCATTTGACTACTTGATGAATTATCATGAGGCATGTGACTACTTGATTATTTTATCTAAAATGTATCTGGTCAGACCTAATCTCTGTGAATAACACCGCTACTTATTTTGTGTTTTTTTTCTTTTAAAAGTCTACCCATGACCCATCATGACCACGCCCATGTTCCAGTGCGTGGTGACACTCATTTATTTTTGCTGCGGCGCGCTGCACGTGCCGCATGTGGTCATATCACTATTGGACACTGTCCTCAGAAGTGTTTATAATCTATTCCCTACCATAAAATCATGCTAAATTTCTAGAGTACCTGTATATGTCAGTCCAAAATGGGATGGGGGTGGGGGGGGGGGCCCAGGCTGAAACTTCCTCGGTGGGCCCCAGGCTGAAACTTCCTAGGTGGGCCCCAGGCTGAAACTTCCTAGGTGGGCCCCAGGCTGAAACTTCCTAGGTGGGCCCCAGGCTGAAACTTCCTCGGTGGGCCCTTAGTGTCCCAGTTCGACCCTGCTGCTAATAGTTTCCCATTTTGAATATGACCCATTTACCACCACTCCATGGGGTTGAGTCGTCAATGTATTTTGCGCTGTTTAGCGTGAGATACATTGATGACCGCAAGTTAAATGTAATGCTGCATGCTATGCATGCTTGCAGCAGTGTAGCGTGTGCTTATAAGGTGCTGCCACTCCTTGCAAAGTATGCACACTAGTGCAGTACCATAACCACGATACTTGACTAGTGCGGCCACTAATTGACTTAGTAGTGGCCACACTTGTCAGGCATCGCAGTCGTGGTCCTGCACTAGTGGCAAGGAGCACAAACCTTGAAAGCGCATGCTACGCTGCCGCTTCCCTCGTAGTGTGCAGCGTTACATTCAACCCGCAGTCATCAATGTATCTTGCGCTGAACAAAATACATTGATGAATTTGTCTTCTCTACCTTAATCAGTTCTCTATCCACAAATACAAACTGTATTTTATTCTAGTCCCTGTATCCTCAGATTCTGCACCAGGCTATTGTAGTGAACAGTGTCAAACCCTTTGCCATGTCTAAGTACACAACATATATAGCTTTCCCAAGGTCTAAATGTGCATTCACCACTTCATAAATGCTTCATAAAATGATTAGTTCCCTCCAGAAATGGAACATAGAGAAGGAAAAAAAAAACTGAACACTCTTTTGTCAATCTCTGTTTTACTGTAATATTCTGATTAAATCATTACCGTTCGTGTCCTTACCTGATTGACAGGGGCGTAGGGCCTGTGGTCGCAACGGTCGCCACGGCGACCGGGCCCGGCTCCTGAAAAGGCGGGGGAGGGGCCCGGGGGGCCCCCATGTCTTTTTGTAGTGCTGACCGTGCCGACCGTGCGTGCTATTGGGAGGGGGGAGCCGCAGCCGCGGGGAGGGCAGCCCGACCTCTCCCTTCCTCTCCCCGGGGCCCCCCCCTCAGATGCAGAGTGAGCGGCGCACGGAAGCGCTGTAGGCAGAACTCACATCCGTCCCTGCGTTCCAAGCGCCGCTGATTTCCTCCCGCTGTATAGATGCTGATACACACTGCTTCCGGCTAAACAGGAAGCAGTGTGTAACAACATCTATACAGCAGGAGGAGATCAGCGGTGCAGGGACGGAGGTGAGTTCTGCCTACAGCGCTTCCGTGCGCCGCGCACTCTGCATTTGAAGGAGGGGGGGGGGGCCTCGGGGAGAGGAAGGGAGGGAGAGGTCGGGCTGCCCTCCCCGCAGCTGAGGCTCCCCCCTTCATTATTGGGGGGGGGGCACCTACCTACCTACCTACCTACCCTATCCTGGGGGGCAGCTACCTAATCTAACCTATCCTGGGGGGCAGCTACCTAATCTAACCTATCCTGGGGGGGCAGCTACCTAATCTATCCTGGGGGCAGCTACCTACCTAACCTATCCTGGGGGGGCAGTTACCTAATCTATCCTGGGGGGCAGCTACCTACCTAACCTATCCTGGAGGGGCAGCTACCTACCTAACCTATCCTGGGGGGGGCAGCTACCTACCTAACCTATCCTGGGGGGGGGGGGGCAGCTACCTACCTAACCTATCCTGGGGGGCAGCTGCCCACCTAACCTATCCTGGGGGGGCAGCTACTTACCTAACCTATCCTGGAGGGGCAGCTACCTAACCTATCCTGGGGGGCAGCTACCTACCTAACCTATCCTGGGGGGGGGCAGCTACCTACCTAACCTACCCTGGGGGCAGCTACCTACCTAACCTATCCGGGGGGGCAGCTACCTACCTAACCTATCCTGGGGGGGCAGCTACCTACCTAACCCCTAACCTATCCTGGGGGGCAGCTACCCACCTAACCTATCCTGGGGGGCAGCTACCCACCTAACCTATCCTGGGGGGGCAGCTACCTACCTAACCTATCCTGGGGGGGCAGCTACCTAATCGAACCTATCCTGGGGGGCAGCTACCTAATCTAACCTATCCTGGGGGGCAGCTACCTAATCTATCCTGGGGGGCAGCTACCTAATCTATCCTGGGGGGCAGCTACCTAATCTATCCTGGGGGGGCAGCTACCTAATCTATCCTGGGGGGCAGCTACCTACTCTAACCTATCCTGGGGGCCAGCTACCTACTCTAACCTATCCTGGGGGGCAGCTACCTACTCTAACCTATCCTGGGGGGCAGCTACCTACTCTAACCTATCCCGGGGGGCAGCTACCTACTCTAACCTATCCTGGGGGGCAGCTACCTACTCTAACCTATCCTGGGGGCAGCTACTTAATCTAACCTATCCTGGGGGAAAGCTGCCTAATCTATCCTGGGGGGCAGCTACCTAAGCTATACTGGGGGGCACCTACCTCATCTAACCTATACTGGGGGGCAGCTACCTAATCTAACCTATACTGGGGGGCACCTACCTATCTAACCTGGGGGCACTTACTTGTCTAACCTGTATTCGGGGCACCTAGCTAGCCTATACAGGTGGCAACTATACTGGCTACCTATATTGGAGGCACCTACCTAACTAACCTATACTGGGGGCACCTAGCTATCTAACCTATCCTGGGGGCAACTATTCTGGCTACCTATATTAGAGGCACCCACCTAGCTAACCTGTACTGGGGGCACCTATCTATCTAACTTATACCGGCGGCGCCTGCCTATCTAACCTATACTGGGGGCAACTATACTGGCTACCTATGCTGGAGGCACCTACCTGGCTAACCTATACGGGGGGCAACTATACTGGCTTACCTATGCCTGGCTACCTATACTGGGGGGACCTATAGCTGGCTATAGGGATTCAGATATGTGTGTGCATCGGGTGTTGCCGGGGGAGGGGGGCTGTTGTTGCCGTGGGGGGCCACATCCAGATTCCGCATCGGGGCCCAGAGGTTTGTAGCTACGCCACTGCTGATTGAAACCTACCGTTCGTGTCCTTACTTCTCCCTCTAGATTGTAAGCCTTTGGGCAGGGTCCTCCTCCTTTTGTGTCCTACCTGATCATGCACCTCCATTACTGTGAACCCATGCTATGCATCTGAGTGAACCTAACTTGCCTAATCTCCATGCTCCATCCAGTGACTGACTAAGCATTACTTGGTACTCATACTGTGCTGTGTGATCTGGTTTTCTTGTATTCTTGTATTGTCATATTGCTGTATGTCACCCCTAAATATTGTCTGTAACCTAAATTAATGTTCAGCGCTGCGTAATATGTTGGCGCTTTATAAATGCAATAAATAAATAAATTACATTGACAGTTTCAGAGATATTGTCATAATTGTACACTTTAGTGGTGGATTGAGCTGAGTTTTCCATTAAAAAAATATGTGCTGGCCATACACCATAGAAATATAAGGGTCTATCTGTATAATACAGTATATACACGCTACTTCAGTTGGTCCTTAGAAGTTGGTCAAACCATATAGGGAGGTGCATGCAATTGTCTTTGTCAGCCAATGAAATAATTGTTTGAAAGCAATCAACTTAGTCCACCTCTGGACGCACAAGGGGTCAAAGCTGGCACAGGGAGACTGAAGGTGGCACAAGGTGACAGGAGGCACAAAGAGGGACCGAAGGAGACACAATCACTCGTGAGGCAAGACTTCATTTGGGAGGCATGGCTTAGTTAGAGGCAGGGCTTAGTCATGGGCATAGCGCCCCCAGTACCAATGGCACTCGAGGCAGTGGCCTGGAATGCCTATGCCTAAAAACACCCTGGCGGAGGTTTACAAAGAGCTTTGTCAAAATTCTGAAACATGGCCGAGACTGCATTACTGAGGATAAGGGCTGTATTCCAATTATGACCAATCCGGAAAATAATTACCCTTGAAAACACCCTATTCCTGCAGCATTAAGACAGTCTTTGAGGGCTGCCATCTTCCACCAATCAGAGTGCTGCCTGGTGATGAATAGAAAAACCTGCACACATGCGCCGCCCGTTACAGTTTCTGATGTGCTGTAAACTGTGATAATCTGTGGTTTTAGTAGCCATGGTAATCTGGTGACTAGGCCAGAAGATTGAAAAATGCGTTAGTGAGACTTATCAAGTCAAACCCATAATAAGGAATAGAGGTTCATGTAACATTTTTAGATTATTGCAAAAATAGAGACAGAGTGTGCATTCTGTATTCTCCTATTTCTTCCAGACGTTGGCACTAGTAACATTAATATTGTGATATACGTTACCATACAGTAGAAACGTATAATGAAACACATTTTAATTTCTTTTGATTACTGTGCAGCTGAGTGAATACAATGAAGTTGACGGTTTTCAGAAAGTGATGCCTCTGACTTGAGGAAACTCCCCTATTAGACAGTCATGATGACAAAGTTGTACACTCAGCAAGCTGCAATGTGAGACTGAATTACAAATTAAAACTCAGTGCTGTGTAATAAATCCTGTTGATCAGGAAACAGTTGCATCAGAACTGCTGCAGTGTGGGATGATGAGAAGATAAATAGTTCAAGTGTCTGGAAATGCCATGTCCATTAATGACTGGGGCTGTCTGTCACTGTGGTGATAAGATGCTATGCTTGGTGTATTGTTATACTCAGCTGGAAAAGATTTATGAAAGGCCATGAGCCAGAAAACGCTGTGTATGCTTCGCTCAGGTCAATGCACGCACTTCAAACACACACACGCAAACACACAACAGACACACACACTCTCACACATTTTAAAAGCATACCAAATGTTTTGGTAATTTTGTATCATGTCAAATGTTGAAACTGTTAATTAAAGAACCACTATCTCGAAGAAATGTTAAATTCAAAATACATATTTACACATAATTATAAGTAGTACATTTCTCCCAGAGTAAAAAGCACTATAGATTATTTTTCTCCTATGTTCCTGTCGCTTACAGAAGGCTGTACTGACAGATCTGACAGGTTATGGACTAGCCCATCTTCTCATGGGGGAGCCTCAGTATCTCTTTCAGAGCTCTTTTACATTAGCCAACGCGTGCAGGAACCCAAATTGTGCTTGCGTTATCAGTCAAGGCGTGACGCCGGGAAGATGTGGTTCGACGTTGATAAGCGGTGCTTGTTCTAATTCACCCAATTGGAAAATGCCGGCGCTGGGCGATTAAAAGCTCCCAGATGTGTTGCAACGTAACTCTCTGAAATGCTTTGTCTAATGTGAAAGGCAACATGAAAGTCAATAGACTTTCATGTTACCCTGCTTACCGCATCCTAGGAGCAATCAGTCAAAACGCAAGGATAAGCTCCTAGTGTGAGAGAGCCCTTAGCAATCCCTGGAAAGGATCACAGATTTTAGCCAGCCTGCCAAATTATTTGCACAATATTTTGGTTGATGGACTGAGAAACTGCTGTTCAAAAGTGCTTTTTACAATAAAGAAAACATCCCAGAGAGTCTCTAAAAAGTAAAGATGGGGGCGGGTGCACCACTCTGCACAAGAAAATGGTTGAAAACTTTAGGAATATCTTTCCTCCACATAATCAAAAGATGTGCAACAAATTTGAAGATGTTATCTTCTATATATCATTGAAACATTCTGAGAGTCCAGAGATTTTATTACCTGGTTGGGACAAGGCCAAAACTACAATTGGATGGCTATGATCTTTGGGCATACTTGAGGTGTTGCATTAAAAATGGACTCAGAAACTATTGGCTGTGAACATAGTTTATCTCTGCATTCACAAATGCAATTTAAAACCATACTGTCTAAAAAACAAACCATATACTGTATAGGCGAGATCTAGGAACATCCTTCCTAAGCTAGCAGGAACAAAAAAGGATGATTCTAGAAATCATGGTTTAGAGAAAGTTTTGTTTCTTGTAGATTAGGTACTTTGCCTTCTCTTCTGAGGACTCTTACTGGAATTGATGGAATTGAAATACGGCAGGGCTCTGTAGGACCCAGAGCCTCTCCTTAGGTGAGTATCTGTTTTTGATTTTTTTTACAGACGCTTCAGATTCACTTTAACTTCCATTGGACTCCATTCCAAATAACATTGCAAAATATGCTTTTATAACACAGACTATGAATAAACTCATGAATCTTGTGATTCAACTTTGCAAAACTGGAACATTCAATTAGACAAAATAACCGTAAGTTGAAACAATCGAATAGTGAAACGATCAATAGACAGTGTTGTATCTAGAGGAGTGCAGACATGGCTCATGCCATGGGCATCACAGCACCATGGGCACCAATGCCTGCACCTCACTCAAACCTCAGATCAGATTAATGCTGTTATCTAGGGAACATGGCTACTTAATTAATTATAAATAAATATATATATATATATATATATATATATATATATATATATATATATATATATATATATATATATATATGGAGCAAATTATTTATTTCATATTGACGCACCTGGCTCATCTTTGATAACATGAGGCACCTGGCTACCTGATTAATTTATCTGCAGGTCTGTGAATACTAAATTGTTTTATCTGGATGCTTGTAACTACATAATGCTTTTATTGGTGGGCATGGAACAAGTTGATGAATTATCTGGAGGCACGCGACTACTCAATTCTTTGATTTGGAGGCATGTGACTATTTAATTTTTATTTAATCCTAATATCTGAGAGACCATGGCTTCCAGATTTATGTATCCAGGGCATGTTAAACAGTTTCAGTGTCTGCTATAGGTACTATACTACCCAGATATGCCCTTTTCAATAGATCACATAATTTGAAGGCTGTTAAAGGCTAAAGTTGATCAAAATATCATGCTAATGTTGACAAGGCATAATTTATGATCGTTTACATGGAAAATCCTCATGAATCCTCATTATCACTTAACGCGGCCACATAGTGAATTTGCAATTTGCAATTCCCAACAGCCATGCCGAGTAGCAATGCACTCGTTCTTGGAACTACACTGGGACACGAGTTGTTCCGAAGAGCTGTTTGCAAAGAATCGTTTCACTGGCTGACAGTGGAGAAATGATGGGCTACACTGAGGAATGTAGGTAAGTATCAAACCTGAAATACATTTTCTCACTTCAGGTTTAACTAAACACATCCATTGATCCCACCCCAGGAGCAAACCCAGGATTTTCAAGGGGGGGGGGGGGGGCAGGGGGGATAGATTCCTGAAGGGTCTCCCTCAGCCACGCACAATACAGTATAATAATATGGTAGGACATCATGCTGGGTACACATAAAGCAATTTCCCATCCGACTAACAGGATCTGACAATTATTTCCTATATGTCCGATCTGCTCCCGATTGACAATGGGATCGATCAGAAGCAGTTTGGATACAGATAATGAGGACAGCCGACATTAGTAATAAAGGGGAAGGTAAAGCATTCACATAGCAGGGCACAGGGCTGTGGTCATACCTGACTCTAAGTTCCCCAGAGCTGCTCCATGCTCTGTACACACACTGCTGCTTCATCCAAAGTCAACTGTAGCAGGGAAAGAAAGGGGGCAGTGCTGTGAGCTGCAGGTTGCCTGCAGATATTCTGGTATCTCAACTTGTGCCTGTCCCCAGACACTGCACCAGCCCTGGTCTGAGGGAGATTCTGGGCAGCTGTAATCCCCCCTGCGTTTGCCTATGCACCCTTCTAACTTAGGAGCTGTAATATGGACTCTATAAATCTTTTATTTCAGGATTTTAGTGCTTTAAGGAGTTACACAAAGTAAATAGAAACATTACTTACTAATGCTAATCACATTCTGTATGTGTAGCAAAAAGCTTAATAGTTAAAGTGGGATAACACTCTGTCATAACATTCAATAAAAAGTGTTTTCCTACTTTGTATCACCCATAAATTTGCCATATTTGCTTTTGTACAAAAGTAATATTGCCTGTATTTAAATAAGTTCCCAAAGTACAGTTTATCTGCTCTGAAAGCTGCCATTACATTGCATTGCATAGCTGATTTAATTTCTCAGCTGTGTCTGCTTTTACTACGGTATATGTGGCAGCTCAGTTCCAGCATGCTGATAATGTTTACATTCCTTTGTGAGCTATAATTAATAAACCAAAAGATATCACATTTTTGTATGTGACCAGATGCTGCCCACTGAAAAAGAAAGTGCTGTGTTAACTGTTTGAATGCTGTTCTGCTACCAATTGTTTTGTGTGCTAATAGGTTTTATGGTGTAATAATCATTTTAGTACATAGCAAGGAAATGAGCAGCGCTACTTAAAAACAGATAAGTGCTTACCTGCAAAAGAGTGCAAGCCCCACTTGTGGGGTCGAATACACACGGCGAGCATACACATGACCTGTCTACTACTGGAGGATGTTGGTTTCCTGTAACAGCTTGCATGCAACCTATTAAGTACTCGTCCCTCCCACTGCGAAGAAGTCAATCCTCCATGGGAGGGGCCTAACACTAACTAAATCCTAACCTATGTATATGCATAGCCTGATGCTACCAAGTAAAATTGAAAAATTGAAAATTGCGCAAAAGGTGGATCAGCGCAACACCAGGCCGCCTCCGAATGGCCTCCAATCAGAGATGCGCTGAGCCCCTCCAGGAACTACAAGCGCACTTTGAACCCAAACAGAAGCTCTGCATATACACCAAAAGCATGGCTGTTAAGTGGGAGCAGCTGACCAAAAACGAATCATTTCCTTGCTATGTACTAATTTATTTCGTTTTTGGTCAGCTGCTCCCACTTAACAGCCATGCTTTTGGTGTATATGCAGAGCTTCTGTTTGGGTTCAAGGTGCGCTTGTAGTTCCTGGAGGGGCTCAGCGCATCTCTGATTGGAGGCTATTCGGAGGCGGCCTGGTGTTGCGCTGATACACCTTTTGCGCATTTTTAGATTTTTCAATTTTACTTGGTAGCGCACCCAGGCTATGCATATACGTAGGTTAGGATTTAGTTAGTGTTAGGCCCCTCCCATGGAGGATTGATTTCTTCGCAGTGGGAGGGACGAGTACTTAATAGGTTGCATGCAAGCTGTTACAGGAAACCAACACCCTCCAGTGGTAGACAGGTCATGTGTATGCTCGGTGTGTATTCGACCCCACAAGTGGGGCTTGCACTCTTTTGCAGGTTGGCACTAGTCTGTTTTTTTTTTTCGTTTAACACAAATTTTTATTGATGAAATTCACATAGCTTAAACAACTGGATAAGAGATAGTGCATGATCAATGTATTTTAAACACATACAAATGCCTCTTATGAGAAACAAAAGGGAAAGCAATGTGAGTAGTAAAAGATTATGACATATTGGTATCATTCTAATAGTAATTATTTCTGCTCATATCGAGATGATATTTAAAGCTATGGAGACTTATAGTACTCTAGCTCAAGGGAGAGCAATATAGAAAAAAAAGAAAACTGAGTAAGAAGAGAAGAAAAAAAACAAAAGGGATAGAGAGATAGGTCTATTTATGTGGGTCTGTCCGTTTGTCTATTATCTGGTATTTTAAGACGTAGTTTCTTCAGGTCCTGGTTGATAGAGCAGATATCTATTATAATCATGGAGGGTTGTAATTCAGGAAGTATGTTTCCCATGGATCCCATATTTTATCATGCTTGGATTCTGTGTCTCGCAGTATAGCTGTTAAAAGTTCCATCAGTTTAGTCCATCTAATTTTAGCCATAATTTCGGAAGTTGAAGGAATAGAGAGACTTCGCCAGTGTGAAGCCAGGGCGAGTCTGGTAGCCGTCAAAATATGGGTTATTAGTCTCATGGTGTGTTTTTTGGTTTTAGGAATGGGTTTACCTAGCAGCATATATATAGGATCCATGGGAATATGAGTACCCGTTACGTTTAGGATCAAGGTTTGAATTTCTATCCATAGAGGTTGAATGACAGGGCAGGCCCAGTAGATGTGTTCGAGTGTGCCTATATGTCCACAACCCCTCCAACAAGTATTAGGGAGTTCATGGTAGATCTTAGCCAATACTTCAGGGGTTCTGTACCATCTAAACAGTATCTTGTAAATGTTTTCTTTTATCTGTGTGCACATAGAAGTATGTTTGGCGTTTTCCCATATAGAGGACCAATCCTCCAAGCTTATGGGTCGGCCTAAGGCTTTTTCCCATCTTGTCATGTAAACATGTTTGGGTTTAATGGAACCAGATTTATCAAGTAACAGAGTGTATATTGATGAGATGAGGCCTTTTTGATGCCCTTTGTGATCACATAGACGTTCAAATGGGGTATATTCGAGTAAGGGACTTTTGCCTTTGGAGAGGGATCTTAGAAAATGATAGGTTTGATTATATTCCATATTGAGCTTAGCTGTGAGTTGTATTTTGCCTTCTAGTTTTTCTTTAGTCACAATATTTCCCGATAGTACATCTATCCAATTGCTGAAGTTAGTGTATTTAAGAGTATACCATCTAGCCATAAAGTCTTCTGCCATCCCAGGGATAAAAGCTGGATTTCCCAATATGGGATATAGTGGAGATATGGGGGATCTAAGATTGGCCGTTTTTGCAGTTGCCCGCCATATTTGTAAGGTAAATTTGATGGTAGGGAGTAGCTGGTCGGTAGGGATCTTAGGTGGAATCTGGGGCCAAATTAATGCTGGGAGGGACATTGGGAAGATGCTCATTGCTTCAATGAGACCCCATTTGGTATATACCTTGAGGTCGGACCATTCAGAGAGTTGCCTTAAATGAGCCGCCTGGTAGTACAGTTTTAGGTTGGGTAATCCTAGACCTCCTTGCTCCCGAGATGCCATTAGAATAGTGGAGTTAATTCTGGGATGGGAATTATTCCAAACAAATTTTAAAAAGGCACGTTGTAGTATTCTGAGTTGTGAGGGTGGTACTCTAACAGGGAGGGTCTCAAATAAATATAATAGCCGCGGTAATATGTTCATTTTGAGAGAATATATTCTGCCAATCCATGATATTTTAAAAGCAGTCCATTTGTGCAAATCTGAGAGTATAGACTGAATTAGAGATGGGAAATTTGCTTTATATAGGGTAGAATAAGAGTGGGTTAAGTTGATACCTAAGTATTTAATGGCCTGTGTCTTCCAATTATAATGGAAAGAGCTTTGTAAGATATCAAGTGAGTTTTGTGGGATCTTGATAGGGAGAGCTTCAGTTTTTTCTTGATTGAGTTTGAAGCCTGAGATGGACTCAAATTTCCTTAATATAGTATGTAGTATGGGGAGTGAGGTGAGAGGCTGAGTCAAAGTTAACAGGATGTCATCCGCAAAAAGCGAGATTTTATATTCTCTGGTTCCCTGTTTAACTCCTGTGATGTCCGGGTTCTGTCGTATTGCACACGCCAGTGGTTCGATACTAAGGGCGAATAATAAAGGGGAGAGGGGGCATCCCTGGCGTGTACCATTAAGAATGGGAAAAGGTATTGGGGATGCAAAGGGTAGTTTAACTGAGGTGGATGGGGAAGAATAGAGGAATCTTATTAAGGTTAGGAAAGGTCCGCTAAATCCCTGATGTTCCATAACTTTGAACAAGAATGACCAGGAAAGCCTATCAAAGGCCTTCTCTGCGTCCAAACCCAGGAGCAGAGAGGGCCGGTTGGACCTGTTCATTAGTTCTATCAGATTGATTGCTTTCCTCGTATTATCACCTGCTTGACGGCCCATTATAAAGCCCACTTGGTCATTGTTGATCACAGTTGTGAGGATCGGGTTCAGGCGATTAGCTAAAGTTTTTGTAATAATTTTAAGGTCAGCATTCAAGAGGGATATTGGACGGTAGCTTTGTGGGAGTTGTGGATCTTTCCCTTCTTTAGGGATCATAGTGATTAGGGAGTTTAAGAATGACTGAGGAACAGTTTGTCCATCCATAAGTGTGTTGGCTAATATGGTCAAATAGGGAGCAAGGATGTGTTTAAACTTTTTGTAGTAGGAGTATGTTAAGCCGTCAGGGCCAGGAGCTTTAGAGGAGGGTAGGAATTTAATTATTTCTGAAATTTCCTCTGTTGTAATAGGGGAGTTTAAGAGCCGGATATTATCTTCCGTTAATTTTGGTAGGGACAGTTGGCTTAGGAATTCATCAATTTTAAGTAAATGCGCAGAATGGTTGGGCGGTTGGGGGAGATTATAAAGTTGCTGATAATATTCTGTGAAGATTTGAGCAATCTTTTGAGGGTGAAAATGTGTAATTCCCTGAGGGTCTTTTACTGAGTGAATGAGTGGTTGGGATGATTTCGGGTTGAGTTTCCTAGCAAGAATGGTGTGGGGCTTATTGCCTCGTTCAAAAAAAAGTTGTCTGGTCCATCTCAGGCTTTTTTCTAACTGTGCGGATTGGAGAGTTTGAATTTCATATTTTACAGTTTGTAAGGCAGTGTAATGTGTTTGGGAGGGGTCGGCCCTATAGAGGTTTTGTGCCTGTTTGAGTTTTGAATGAAGATTTAGGAGTTTAGATGACATTGTTTTTTTACGCTTAGTAGCTTCTGAGATGAATAACCCTCTAATAAAAGCCTTGTGTGCTTCCCAGAGTGTCCCTACAGAGGAGACCGAACCATCATTTGTATCAAAGTATGCTTGCAGCTCCTTTGTAAATTTGGATAAGAGCTCTTTGTCTTGTAATAGGGTTTCGTTTAGTCTCCAGAAATTCGGCTTGTGACTATAGGAATATAGATCAATCTCTATGACAACTGCTTGGTGATCTGACCATGCAATGGGTTGTATTTCAGCCTCTCTCAGCAGGGGCAATATGGTAGCTGTTGAAAACAGGTAGTCCAGTCTGGAATGAGATGCATGAGGTGGAGAGAAAAAGGTGAATTCTATAGAGGTGGGATTGGAGATCCGCCATAAATCTAAGAGTCTATATTGTCTCAAAAGTGTTCTAAATTTGCGGGAGTTACGGCTATGTAAGGGTATGGTAGTTTTATGGGGAGGGATATGTCGGTCTTTTATATCCGAGAAGGCTAAATTAAAATCCCCTCCTATCAGCAAAGTGCCCTGAGTTACTTTAAATAGTTTCCTAAAGAAAGTTGTTAGGAATGATATTTGATCCTGGTTAGGGACATAAACGTTAGCTAGAGTAATGGGTTTTCCTAGCAAGGTGCCTGATAGAATTAAATAGTGGCCTTTAGGATCAGGGGTGATTTTAGAAATCTGTAGAGGGAATGTTTTTTTGTATATAATGGCCACCCCTGCTTTCTTCTTAGGACCTGAGGCTAAACACACCTCAGAGTATAGTTTGTTATAGAGACGTGGTGGGTCTTTTTTGCATATATGAGTCTCTTGTATAAAAGCTAGATCAATATTTAGTCTCTTTAAGTCTTTAAATAAAGAGAACCTTTTCTGAGGTGTGTTTAGTCCCTTAGTATTCAGAGTCAGAAAATTAACCATAATCTAAGATAATGTGAAAGATTGCCGATAATCCAAGGACAGACCTAGTAGACCTAAAAACATAAACTAGCATATACGGAGAGATAACAATAATAAGAGAAACATTTAACATAACAATTGCAGTGAGCTGGTAAGAGATGCCACCGTTGTTCCAGTGGCGATGTATAAGGGCAACATAAAACTGTTGCCTATATGGAGACCTCTTCAGGTTGACCAGCCGCGGGGGCGGTTGATCAAATTGAGGAAGGGTCCCCCGGAGGTACATGAGGAGTCCCGGAAGAAGGCAATAAACATCAGTCATTATCAACACAAATGGAAAAGAAATACTCATTCCACCGCCTGCATAAGAAGCATAATCAGTTCAATGTGGAATTTGAGGAGTAGACATTTAGTTAAGGTATAAAAGTCATAAAAGGGGGAGAACAGGGAGCCCAGGTATAAAAAATAAGTGGGTATGGTGAAGGTATTTTCATTTCTTCTATGAAAAACATATAGATTGGAAAGAGGCTGAGGCCTTTGGTCAAGTTCCAGATGGTTGGTCTTCCATGTTGTCAGCTCTGTCAGGGTAGGTGATACTGCGAACTGGAACTTTCGACCATTCTGAAATGTGTCGCACCTTCCGTGGGGGTGAAGACGTAGGTGATGAGCGAGATATAGCTGTGTTCGGAAGTTTTAGCCCCATTTGTTTGAGGAATAGAGGGGCATCGTCAAAGTCAGATAAAGTGAGGATCAGGCCCTGTTTGTTTACAATCAGACGAAAAGGAAAGCCCCACTTATATGGGATATTAGCGTCTCTGAGAAGTTGTGTAACCGGTCTAAGGGCTCTGCGCTTTGCCAAAGTAATCAGTGAGAGATCATTGTAGATGGAAATATCATCTCCTTTAAATGAAATAGTGGCTGTATTTCTAAGAGCTCTGAACAGGGCGTCTTTAGCTTCATAATAATGTAATTTCGCTATGATGTCTTTAGGCCTTTGAGCGCCAGGGCGTCGTTCACCTAGAGATCTATGGGCTCTGTCAATCCTCCACATTTCCTCTGGGATGTCAGGAAGAATGGTGTGAAACAGTTCTTTCAAATGGGCCTCAATGTGTTCACTTTTCAGAGACATGGATACCCCTTTAATGCGAACATTTTGCCTCCGTTCCCTGTTTTCCATGTCCTCCTGTGCTGTGCGTATTGATTTTATGTCATTCTGCATAAGTTGCTGCTCCTCAACTAAGTCGGCTTGCTTTAGAGTTATGGCTTCCATCCTATCTTCTAGTGCCTGTGTACGCTCCCCCAGCCCTGATATGTCAGCCCTCACCTCCTGTATAGCAGAGCGGATGACGTTTTGTAGGGAATCATGGAGGCTGTGGTAATGTCTGGCCAGTGTTTGTTCCAGCAAGGCTGCTGTGAGAGGCTGTGTGTCCCCCCCTGCACTTGCCTGATCAGAGGGATGTGTTTCTGGGAAGGCTGCGTGCTCAGCGCCATCTTGGCTGGGAGGAGGGCGGAGAAATTTCTCCATGGTCCCCGCTGTGGTCGCGGTTTTCTGGGCCCCTTTGCCGGTCATGTGGTGCTGGAGGTGTTGCGGGGATCGTCCCCTACGAAACCGCCCGTCTGTGAGGCTGGGGGAGCGGAAGGAATCGCTGTTAGCGGCGGCGGTGGACGGAGCTCTCTTCCTATGCGGCCATCTCCCGCGGCTCGCGCATGCGCCTCCGGCACTAGTCTGTTTTTAAGTAGCGCTGTTCATTTTCTTGCTATGTACTAATTTAATTTGTTTTGGTCAGCTGCTCCCACTTAACAGCCGTGCTTTTGGTGTATATGCAGAGCTTCTGTTTGGGTTCAAGGTGCGTTTGTAGTTCCTGGGGGGGCTCAGCGCATCTCTGATTGGAGGCCATTCGGAGGCGGCCTAGTGTTGCGCTGATCCACCTTTTGCGCAATTTTTAATCATTTTAGAGCAGAGAAAGAGTTTCATACCACCTTAGCTGCTTCCGGACCAGCGCAGTTGAAATCTACGTCCTGCTGGTGTCTGCGCGGCTCTATTCCCACTGCAACTCGCTTGCTCTTCCATCAATAGGACTGCAGAGCTCTGTGCTCTGATCAGGAACCGATATCATTGGCTCCTGAATGCATGATCACTGTGAGCCAATCGCGTTGGCTTACATTGATTGACAGTGTCAGGAGCCAATGAAAGCAGCTCCAGACCGGAACACAGGGCTCTGCCATCCTAGCAATGGCAGAGAGAGGAGCCTGCATGGATGGAGGAGCAGCGTCGGCGATTCATTGGGAGGCGCTGTTTTGCGGTACCAGCAGTCTCTGGATCTTAAGGGGCCAGAGACTGCCAGAGTGGTTAAAGAGTCCAGTGATATCCTGCCAATACAGAGCTCTTACTCAGTGAAAAATATTTGGCATCTTATGAATTTAATTATGTTTATATAGTTTAAAAATTTATTTCCCACACCATCTCAACTCTTGTGGAAATGGTGTCATACATGCTTATGCTTACAGTATAAGTGTGCTAGAATATGTGTATACTTCCCGTTTCATATGTATCTTTACATGTGTACCTACCTTTTTCTGTGAGTGTGTGTGTGTTTTCACTCATATGGCAATTCCAATCAGTCCTGTTTGATAGATATAATACTTGAGCATGAGAAGCAGGAAGCTGGCTCTGTTTGTACCGTATCTCTGACAGAAAGCTTGCGGCGGCGAATTTAAAGAGGCAGAACAGCTGAAAGTAGCTGATAAGATTGTTTCCATTTTGAAATGTACTTAGATATAGCAACAGCACCCAGAGCTGACGTTCTACACTAAATCATAAAAGCACTATATTGCTGTATCCAGCACGCCCATTACGTAAGGTGCTTAGTAGACTAAGGTGACAATTGTTGGAATGATTTGCAGTCAGGGGATGGCGGCTGGTACTGTGTGTGACTGGAGGCTGTTTGGCATGCTGTCATCTCACAGTAGGATATAAAGGAAATCAGAACTTCCAGCCATTGGCCATCAGCAGACAGGATATTTGAAAATCTTTTCCAGCATCAGCCGAAATGTATCATACATAACATTTATCGTCATCAAAAGTTCTCAATGTGTTATCCCGTGAGCAAAGATGATGCCTCAATGTGGCATAATTGGTCTATAGGCTTTTTTTTTTACTAGCGTACCCTTTTCTGCTGATTGTGGGGTCACATGCACCAGTGGAAAGCAGGTAAGTAGAAAGCAGCATTTTTTATTTTGGCTTCCCACCATGCTTTGCAAGGACTAACCCTTTCCAATCACATTAATCCTTTCTAGCATAGGTCCAATGTTAGACATAATCCAACACAGGAAAAATGGCTGCCGCTAGGGGGCAATGTTGCCCAAGAGCGTCAACACCTTCAGTAAAAAAAAAGTCTGACACTTTGATCATCGCCTGCCCCCTCTTCCGCCACTGTGCCGTGTAATTTAAATATTACAGGTGCACATTTGGGCTCAACACTATGAGCGCCATTGGCAGCTCTAGTGTGTCACACTATGTCACCCTATGTGGTTCAAAGTATCCTTTAATCGCCTCTAGCACCATGTCGCACCACGTAATTATGCAATTATGCAATTATGCTGGGGCGTGTGCAATGGGGTGAAGCTACAGCATGGGGCACTGTAACAAGGAGGTAGAGACGATCCAGATCCTACTTCAATAGTAGTGAATTAAAACGGTTTATTTTTAAAGTGATCAAAAAAATGTGTTTTTCCTTACTTTCAATTGTAATCACTTTCAGATTTATCTCCGTAAAGGTTAAAATCTACTTCTGTGGCCAGGATTACAATGTAGAAACAACATGGACACGAATGATGGCCATGCATGTTCCAATGCGATCATTCTATGGCATTTTGTATTTGCAAACACATCCTATGCAAAATTATAGTATTACTTGATCCTGCAATACATCTTCGGTGTGTCTACTTCCTGCTTTTATAGAAGCAGACATAAGGTTAACAACCCGTGTTCATAAATTAGCTGCTCTGCCGAGGGAGCCAGCTGACACAGCTGAGAGATGAAGTTACAGTTGGGATTAATCACAGATGAGGGGGAATTAGACAGGTATGGTTCTGATCCAGTTCTGAAATATACCGGAAGAAAAAACTTAAAGTTTTTAAAGCTTGCAAAGAAATTTTGTACACTTAAGCTGGCCACTAACAGTCCAATTTCTAGCAAAAATCGTTCGAGCGATCAGAAATTCTGATCGGATTGTTTGTAAATAATCTTAGTTGATGGGCACAATCGATAATGAACGATTATAAAAACAATCGCCCGATTGAATTTTCGTCTAACCAGAATTTCGATTTTCTTGTTGGTCGTGATAGATAGGAAGCAATGATTGGTTAGTTGATGGTGTAGTGAACGATTTTTCTCCTGATCAGAATTTCTGATCGCTCTAATGATTTTTCGCTAGAAATTGGACGGTTAGTGGCCACCTTTTAGTCATTAAAGGTATCGCCTAAACAACTTTTCAGATTCCTCCTGTCCTGTACAAGAGTTCAGGTCCAATTTAATGTGTCAAAGCAACATGTGCTAAGCTGGGCTTGTGACCGCTGAGGGAACATAGAGGCCTGGACAGGCAGTGCATTCAGCTATCCGGGGCAGTGATATCAGTGCAGTTCCAGGATGATGAGTGATGATTTGCAACCAGTAACAACTACCTCTCAGCATACCAGCGCCTCTAGAGTTGTGCTTAGTAGGGATGACATTTCCGATTCTGCATATATTCCAATTACTGAAAATACTGATTACGAATTCTGTGTATTTCTGCGAAAATCCAAATTTCCAATACCAATTTACAAATTTTCACAGAAAGTGTTTTGTTTTGTCATTTTTGTTAAAAAAAGTTGTTCAAAAAAAGTTGCTTTGCGGAATTCGTTATAGTTTGCGGATGTACGCTATTATGCAAACATCCTTGATATATATCAAATTCTCTGATTGACCAACTACTTCAGAGTCAGAAGCATTGGACCAATCAGACTGCAGAATTTTTCCAAGTAAATTTAAATACTGCAGACATTTTAGGCCAATCACAAGGCTCAGTAAAACTCAGTAGTATCCAAGTCTTGTGATTGGTCTAAAATTTCTGTGGTATTTCAGTTTCTGTGGTAAATCTCCACAATCTCTGAATGGAACAATCACAGCACTCGAAATTTCAGAAATACTCACTCAGTAGTAATGGACCAATCAGAGAATGCATTAGTTTACTGTGGAAATAGGAATACCACGAAAATTTTAGACCAGTCACAAGATTCGGATACTACCACGTTTTACCGAGTCTTGTGATTGGTCTGAAATTTCCACGGAATTCCGATTTCCACAAAAGAATCTGCAGCCTGTGATTGGTCACATGCTTTTGAGCTCTGGGATTAGGCTAAAATTTCTGATTTGCAGTATTGCAATATTTCCACAGAATACCGATTTCTGAGATTAATTTCCGATTTCCGCTGCAGTAAGCTTTCCAATCGGAAACTCAAATATCTGTATTCCGGGGAAATTTTCTGACTATCCCTAGGTCCTAGTGCTACGTCACACTGATGCAGGTGTTTGCAACACTGCTTGTATGTCTATTCCCGGTGCACAGCAAATCAGTTGTCCATTATGCAGCTTACACACTTTTTTTTTCTAGTTTCTATGATTCACTAAACAGCCTAGATAGCATTACTGTTAGGCAAGCAGCATCTGCCCCCTCAAACCCTTCCCCCCACCCCACAAAACAAACAAACAAATAGTACCAGCAGCCCCTATGCTGGGATCATTAACACGAGATCTAACCTAGCAATGAGGACGCTGGCACTGGCATAGTATTCCTGGTTATCTATGCTTACCTCTCCCCCCCAGTATGTAGCACACCCACCCACCCATCATACACACACACTGACTTCCTTCCGAACAAAAGAACCAGGTCCTGTTCTCCTCCCACTATGTACAGGATGATTTAATCACTGCACTAAAAAGCAGACAGATCTGACAGCTGTTTACACATTAAGCTCATGCTTTGTCTTTATAGCTGGACCTGCTTCTTTGCTTCTAGACAAGGCTAACATAGGTCTTGTGCCATTATAGGCTGTGAATAGGCTGTGTGCAGAAGCAGGGAGCTGCAAGTATGCCACCTGACTAAGGAAAGGCATACATAAGAATCGGATCTCTAAGAAGCTGTTGTAAACAGCATCTGCATTTCTCCATGTTATATGTGTGTACCAGTCTCTCCTCTTTTGTCCATGCCAGCGAGAACAGGGGCAGGCTTTACATGTACATGCACACTGGATACCCAAACTCAATAACTGTGCATGCAGTACAGCATAGGGGAGTTATTGGTGGGTGGGGTAGAAGCTTCAGTGGAGCTCTGCTCTGTTTCACTAGCATCTTTCTCACATGTGAGTCACCTCTTTCATAACAGTCGCCTGAAGGCATGAGCCTACAGTGCCTAATGGGAGGTATGTCCCTACCACATGCCTATTGCCTAGAACCTGTGCCTATCATCAAGAAATCAATAGATTTTGTCATGACCCTTGAGCAGTAGCTGTGGTATTACCAGTCACCAAGGACATCAGTGGTAACTGGTTTATGAATTTTAGCTCCCCTCGTTCTGACTTTGGCTTCTAATCAGGGCACTGTATTATGGAAAATCAAAACAAAGGTTTGTGCGCAATCTCATACACACGTGCGCCCAAACTCCGGGGGCGGAGTTTGGGCGCACGCACAGACGCTGAGGGAACGAGGCTATTAACTACACCCGGGCGGCGGTTGCGCTGATGTTTGTGGTGCAGTATTGTTTATAATAAGCAATGTGTCAAGAATTGATTCTGATCTCATGATTGATGGCAATGGCTGCCGGTGATTGTGTGTATTGACAAGAAAAGTGAGGGTGAGCAGCCAATCCATAGGGAGAGGTGGTGGAAGTTCTGGTGCGTTTGGGGCTCAGTCACTTTTCTTGGTAGTGTGTGGCTTTGCACAGAGGGTGAAGTAGCTTTACGTTACGCCCTATGTTTCCTTTCTTTGTGCTTTTTTCCACATATGCTCACTGGAGTCCTGAGAAATGCAAGCACAGCAGTAATGGATCATTTAAAGCATACCCAGCGCTTACCTGTATGCCTGTTGTAGACATACATGGGGAACATGTAAGTGTTTTACATTGTTTTATGCGAACAATACATTTTATAAGACATTTTTACGCTATGTGGAGCATTTTATGTTTTATATCATGCCAATGAGAATTTAAAAATTAAAGAATTAGAAGGTGGAGTCCCATTTATGACCAGGCAGGCTGGGATTTACTTGACAAGTGCATATGATCATTTCTTATTATCTAAGGAGCTGGTGAGTAATGCATTAATGCAATGCACCACCTATGTGACGTTCCCAGGAAGGCAGGTGTGTTGTGGTGTAACTGGTCATGGTATGGTAACTCAGTGCTTAAAGAGTATCTCCGGCCAAAAAAAGGTTTGAATGGCAATACACATATGTAGTCTATGCACTGTGTACAGTTAGATGAACATATAAAGTTTGCATCTGGTACATCGTAGTGGATAGAACAGACATTTATATCTGTAGCAGCACTTCCTTTATCCTCATGCTTGCGTACACACATTTAGCATGTGTCCTCCCCTCCAGCCTGGTTTCCTCCTCTGCCCCTCCCTCTCATGCTCTCTGCCTGCCTGGATCAAATTACAGTACATCTCTTTCACAATGTGTGGGAGAGAGAAGACAGAGCAGAAGTGCTGCAGCCCGTCTTATCATGTCTATCTGTTATAATTCTTATTTCAGATGTCTGCCTGTCTGGATTAAATCATATCTCTTTTTTCAGAGGTTGTAGGCTGGGAGAAGGACATGGGGTGGGGAGTGGAGTTATGACATAAATCCCCAGCATCCTCTGCACTTATCTTTAAAGCAGGAGGATTAGACATACTATGCCAGGGAAAAAAACTAGAGATGGCACGAACGGTTCGCCGGCGAACGGTTCCCTGCGAAAGGGGCTTGCGATCGCGTAGAACCGCAAACTTTTCCGGGAGTTTGGTTCGCCTCATAGTGCATCATGAGGGTCAACTTTGACCCTCTACATCACAGTCAGCAGGCACATTGTAGCCAATTAGGCTACAATCCCTCCTGGAGCCCCCCCCCCCCCCTGTGTGTGTGACAGATGCACATGTACTACCCACTACATATACCTACCTGTTGTTCACTGTGCATCCACCCACCTATGTGAGCACACGCAGTATCACTGTGCCTGTCCGGTACCTGTCTGTGTGTGACAGGTGCACATTGTAATACCCATCACTGCATATACCTACTACTAACTGTTGTTCACTTCAGTGCACCCACCCACCTACGTGAGCGCACGCAGTGTGATATACCATTCCGTGCATACCTGTTAACTGCACCTGTGTGACTGCACATTGTATTACTCAAGTCAGTGCATACCTTTCACTTCATTCCCCCCCGATATGGACAAAATGTACAAAACTGGTAGAGGCTGAGGAGGAGGCAGACCCAGAGGAAGGCCACCCGGCAGGTCTGTGCGAGGTCATGGTGATGTGATTTTGTGCGGCCCTGGACCAAAGTACAGTGCTCAGAAGAAGGCATGCCCCATCAACTCCCAAGATTGTTGACTATTTAAAAAGTGCTGCGCTGCCCCCTGGTGGATTTATTGTACCGCCAGGGGACAGCGCAGCACTGTTAAAAAATTTTTTTTTAAAGCTTGTAGCTAGCCTAGCGCTAGCTACATGCTTCCCCCCTCCCTTCGCTATCCCTCCCACCCCTCCGATCGCCGCCGGCGCTTTTACCCTGCAGGGAATCCCGTTCTGAACGGGATTCCCTGAATGGGTTTCTCCGTCACCATGACGAAGATTGCGATGACGTCACGATTGGCCAGGCAGCGAAAGGGGTCTGGGGGGGGGGGGGGCGGCGCAGCGCAACGGATAGCGGCGGCGATCGTTATGCACACGCAGCTGGCAAAGTGCTAGCTGCGTGTAGAAAAAAAGATCGTGTAAATCTGCCCAGCAGGGCCTGAGTGACATCCTCCATCGGCTTACCCCGTGTCACACACAGGGTTCCCGCCAAGGAGGTTAACACAGAACACCTCATCTTCCGCAGCCACCAGCGCTACTCCAAGTACCACATCTGCTATATTTGACAGTTCACAGGAGTTATTTGGTGGGGAAATCACTGATGCACAGCCATTATTGTTACAACCAGATGAAGGCGCTAAGCAAATTACACCACCTTATATGTCTGAGTTCGGCGACACTATGGACGTAACGTGTGCGGAGGGAGATGATGAAGTACCTGCTGTTGGTGCAGTTTTGGAGGTGTCTGAGGCAAACAAAGCTGGGCAGGATGATTATGATGATGACGATGATACGGATCCCATGTATGTTCCCAGTAGAGGAGATGAACAGGGGGACAATTCAGATGGGGAGTCAGAGAGGAGCATGAGACAAGTTCCTAGAAGAAGCAGGGGGAGCTCATCATCAGAAACAGCTGGTGGCAGTGTCCGGCGGCATGTATCGCCACCTATGTACAGCCAGCCAACATGCCTTTCAATGTCAGCTGCTGATGTCACCATAGTGCCATCACCCCAGGGGGGCTCAGCGGTTTGGACATTTTTTAGTGTGTCTGCCTCAGATCAGAGCAATGCCATCTGTTCTCTCTGCCTCCAAATATTGAGCCGTGGAAAGGCCAACACCCACGTAGGGACAAGTGCCTTACGAAGGCACATGGAGAAAAGGCACAAACTGCAATGGGAAGAGCACCTGAGCAAAAGTAGCACACGAAAGAAAAGCCACCCTCCTTTTACTCTTCCACCTTCAGGTGCATCATTTTCAGCCGCTTTCTCCCTTGCACCTTCACTGCCACCCTCCTCCACTCCGCCTCTGCCCTTGAGCAGTCCCTGCTCCTCTGCCCACAGCAGCCAGGTGTCTGTGAAGGAAATCTTTGAGCGGAAGAAGCCAATTTCTGCCAGTCACTCCTTTGCCCGGTGTCTGACAGCTGGCTTGGTGGAACTGTTAGCTCGCCAGCTGTTACCATACCAGCTGGTGGACTCTGAGGCCTTCCGTAAATTTGTGGCCATTTGGACACCACAGTGGAAGATGCCAGGCCGCAATTATTTCTCTAAAAAGGCGATACCCAAACTGTACCGTGAAGTTGAGGCAAGTGGTATCATCTCTGGCACACAGCGTTGGGTCAAGGGTCCACCTGACCACGGATGCCTGGTCTGCCAAGCACGGTCAGGGCAGGTACATTACTTACACAGCCCATTGGGTCAACCTGGTGACCGATGGCAAGCGGGGAGTACATGGCTGTGCAGCGGACCAACTTGTGACACCTCCACGGCTTGCAGGCAGGCCTCTTGCCACCTCCTCTCCTCCTGCTACATCCTCTTTACTGTTGTCCTCTTCCTCCTCCTTGGCTGAGTGGCAGTTAAACTCTACTGGTGCTGCGATCTCCTCTCCAGCTACACGTTGAGCAGCACAAGCCCCCTGCGACGCCTGCTGCGGTTGTTCTCCTGCCGCCGCTTCCTCCTCCTCCAAAGAAACACCTTCCTCATCATCCGAGTCTGACTCCTCTTCCCCACACGACTCTTCCTTCCTTGAGGAAACATCTGGTTCTGCTGAGAATTTATCCCTCAATGCTTCCTCCCATAACTGTTCCTCTTCACGCTCCTCCACAGCTTGATCCACCACTCTACGCACAGCACACTCCAGGAAGTAAGCATACAGGATCAAGTCGCTGATGGTGCCTTCACTGCAACTCACGAGGTTGGTCACCTCTTTAAACGGCCGCATGAGCCTGCATGCATTTTGCATCAGTGTCTAGTTGTTGGGCCAGAACATCCCCATCTCCCCAGATTGTGTCTTTCTAGCTGGAGAGAAGATCGCAGCACCAGTAGAGTTGAACTGCCACTCAGCCAAGGAGGAGGAAGAGGACAACGGCTGGAGAGGAGATCGCAGCACCAGTAGAGTTGAACTGCCACTCAGCCAAGGAGGAGGAAGAGGACGACAGCTGGAGAGGAGATCGCAGCACCAGTAGAGTTGAACTGCCACTCAGCCAAGGAGGAGGAAGAGAACGACAGTGAAGAGGATGTAGCAGGAGGAGAGGAGGTGGCAGGAGGCCTGCCTGCAAGCCGTGGAGGTGTCACAAGTTGGTCCACTGCACAGCCATGTACTCCCTGCTTGCCATCGGTCACCAGGTTGACCCAATGGGCTGTGTAAGTAATGTGCATGGCACATGTGCTGAATCTAGTCATTCAAAGATTTGTGTCAAAGTACCCAGGCTTAGAGGACGTCCTGAAGCAGGCCAGGAAGTTGTGTGGGCATTTCAGGTGGTCTTACACAGCCATGGCACAGAGAAACAAGTTGCCGGTTAGATGCCTCGTTTGCGATAGCCCGACTAGCTGGAATTTGACCCTGGTCATGTTCTTTCGCCTGCTAGAACAGGAGAAAGCCGTCGCCCAGTACCTCTACAATTTCAGTAGAAAGACACAATCTGGGGAGATGGGGATGTTCTGGCCTAACAACTAGACACTGATGCAAAATGCATGCAGGCTCATGCGGCCATTTGAGGAGGTGACCAACCTCATGAGTTGCAGTGAAGGCACCATCGGCGACTTGATCCCGTATTCTTACTTCGTGGAGCGTGCCATGCATAGAGTGGTGGATCAAGCTGTGGAGGAGCGTGAAGAGGAACAGTTATGGGAGGAAGCATTGAGGGATAAATTCTCAGCAGAACCAGATGTTTCCTCAACACCTGCGGCAGCACAGAGGGGGGAGGAGAAGGAAGAGTCGTGTGGAGAAGAGGAGTCAGACTCGGATGATGAGGAAGGTGTTTCTTTGGAGGAGGAGGAAGCGGCGGCAGAAGAACAACCGCAGCAGGCATCACAGGGGGCTTGTGCTGCTCAACGTTCCCATGGTATTGTTCGTGGCTGGGGGGAGGAGGACGACTTACCTGACATCACTGAAGAAGAGCAAGAGGAGATGGATAGTACGTCTGGATCCAACTTTGTGCAGATGGCGTCTTTCATGCTGTCCAGCCTGTTGAGGGACACCCGTATAAAAAAACTCAAGGGAAATGAGCTGTACTGGGTGGCCACGCTACTAGACCCTCGGTATAGGCACAAAGTGGCGGACATGTTACCAACTCCCCTGCAGGCAGAAAGGATGCAGCACTTGCAGAACAAGCTGGCAACTATGCCTTACAATGCGTTTAAGGGTGATGTCACAGCACAACGCAATAAAGGTACCACTGCCAGTAATCCCATGTCTGCGCCGGCAAGGACAGGACGCTCCAGCGATCTCGTGGTGCTGTCGGACATGCGGACATTCTTTAGTTCAACGCTTCGCCTTAGCACTTCCGGATCCACCCTCCACCAATGCCTGGACCGTCAGGTAGCCGACTACCTGGCCTTAAGAGTGGATGTAGACACTGTGAGCAGCGATGAACCCTTGGACTACTGGGTGGGCAGGCTTGACCTGTGGCCAGAGCTGTCCCAATTTGCCATCCAACTTCTGTCTTGCCCTGCCTCAAGCGTCCTATCAGAAAGGACCTTCAGAGCAGTCAAAAAAGTGTTCAGTACCTCACCTTTATCAAAATGAATAAGGCATGGATCCCGGAGGCCTACTGCCCGCCCCAAGACTAAGTCCGTCCCCACACACAGCATCTCTGCCTGCACGCCGTGTGACTGCCTGCCCCAAGACTAAGTTGCTCCCCACACAGCACCTCTGCTCGCAGGCCGCTTGACTGTCTTCTCCGCCACCACCAACAGGGTCCAGTACTCCAGGTGGATTCCTGAATTTTTAAGGCTGCTGCTAGCAGCGGCCGCTATTAATTTTTCTGGTGCGTGTACATGCCTGCCTAATTTTTCTGGCTGCACTGCAGCTGCAACAACAACACAAAAGGCATGTACAGGATCTTCTCAAAAAAATTAGCATATTGTGATAAAGTTCATTATTTTCTATAATGTACTGATAAACATTAGACTTTCATATATTTTAGATTCAAATACACACAACTGAAGTAGTTCAAGCTTTTTATTGTTTTAATATTGATGATTTTAGCATACAGCTCATGAAAACCCAAATTTCCTATCTCAAAAAATTAGCATATTTCATCCGATCGATAAAAGAAAAGTGTTTTTAAAACAAAAAAAGTCAACCTTCAAATAATTATGTTCAGTTGTGCACTCAATACTTGGTCGGGAATCCTTTTGCAGAAATGACTGCTTCAATGCGGCGTGGCATGGAGGCGATCAGCCTGTGGCACTGCTGAGGTGTTATGTAGGCCCAGGATGCTTCGATAGCGGCCTTAAGCTCTTCCAGAGTGTTGGGTCTTGTGTCTCTCAACTTTCACTTCACAATCTCCCACAGATTCTCTATGGGGTTCAGGTCAGGAGAGTTGGCAGGCCAATTGAGCACAGTAATACCATGGTCAGTAAACCATTTACCAGTGGTTTTGGCACTGTGAGCAGGTGCCAGGTCGTGCTGAAAAATGAAATCTTCATTTCCATAAAGCTTTTCAGCAGATGGAAGCATGAAGTGCTCCAAAATCTCCTGATAGCTAGCTGCATTGACTCTGCCCTTGATAAAACACAGTGGACCAACACCAGCAGCTGGCACCCCAGACCATCACTGACTGTGGGTACTTGACACTGGACTTCAGGCATTTTGGCATTTCCCTCTCCCCAGTCTTCCTCCAGACTCTGGCACCTTGATTTCAAAATGACATGTAAAAGTTGCTTTCATCCGAAAAAAGTACTTTGGACCACTGAGCAACAGTCCAGTGCTGCTTCTCTTTAGCCCAGGTCAGGCGCTTCTGCCGCTGTTTCTGTTGCAAAAGTGGGTTCATGCTTCCATCTGCTGAAAAGCTTTATGGAGATGAAGATTTCATTTTTTAGCACGACCTGGCACCTGCTCACAGTGCCAAAACCACTGGTAAATGGTTTACTGACCATGGTATTACTGTGATCAATTGGCCTGCCAACTCTCCTGACTAGTGTTGGGCGAACACCTGGATGTTCGGGTTCGGGAAAGTTCGCCGAACATGGCCGCAATGTTCGGCATGTTCGGGCCGAACCCCGAACTCCCCGAACATCCCGCTTTTGGGGGCCCTATGGGGTCGCAGGCATAAGGGGGGAGCATGCCCCGATCGCGGGGGGGGTCGGAAATTCCCCCCACCCCCTCCGCTAGCGCTCCCCCCTCTGCCCGCTTCCCCATACAAAAGTTTCAGGAAGTACCGTCCGGTGGTAGTGGGTGGCTGGCAGTGGGCGGCACTGTGAAGTGAGTGACTGAGGAGGAGGAGTCCGGAGAGTGACGCGTTGAGGGAGGCCGGGCAGCGGGCGGTTCAGCAGTAGTACGGTACTACTGCTGAACCGCCCGCTGCCCGGCCTCCCTCAACACGTCACTCTCCGGACTCCTCCTCCTCAGTTGAGGAGGGAGGCCGGGCAGCGGGCGGTTCAGCAGTAGTACAGTACTACTGCTGAACCGCCCGCTGCCCGGCCTCCCTCAACGCGTCACTCTCCGGACTCCTCCTCCTCAGTCACTCACTTCACAGTGCCGCCCACTGCCAGCCACCCACTACCACCGGACCGGTACTTCCTGAAACTTTTGTATGGGGAAGCGGGCAGAGGGGGGAGCGCTAGCGGAGGGGGTGGGGGGAATTTCCGACCCCCCCCCCCCCCCGCGATCGGGGCATGCTCCCCCCTTATGCCTGCGACCCCATAGGGGGGCAGTATTCGGCCGAACAGGGGCCCTGTTCGGCCCTGTTCGGCGGCCAATCAGGTGTTCGGCCGAACTCGAACATCACCCGAACAGGGTGATGTTCTGCAGAACCCGAACAGTGGCGAACACTGTTCGCCCAACACTACTCCTGACCTGAACCCCATAGAGAATCTGTGGGATATTGTGAAGAGAAAGTTGAGAGACGCAAGACCCAACACTCTGGATGAGCTTAAGGCCGCTATCGAAGCATCCTGGGCCTCCATAACACCTGAGCAGGGCCACAGGCTGATTGCCTCCATGCCACGCCGCATTGAAGCAGTCATTTCTGCAAAAGGATTCCCGACCAAGTATTGAGTGCATAACTGAACATAATTATTTGAAGGTTGACTTTTTTTGTTTTTTAAAAACACTTTTCTTGATAGAGGGGCGGAGCCGGCTATGGAGGAGTGAGGTCGTGTAGCTCTTGAGCTCCCGTTCCTGTGTGCTTTATCCCGCTCTTTATTAAGCTAATTGTGGACAAAAACCACCCCCAGGGGTATGAGGAGAGCTGGGAAGCAATCTGCTACGGATCGGTGCCAGAAACCCTTGACACAGAGGCCGGTAACACGGTATTTTCAAACGCTGAGTAACAGCACAGCAACTCCCAAGATGGCGGATCCAATAGACCAGACGGATCAGGCCGCAACATCGACCTCCATGAGGTCTGGCCCGTCCGCACTCTGTAACCTGGAGGACATCTGGCGTTATCTCCGCAGCCTGCCGACTAAGCAGGACCTGGACGAACAGACCGAGAGGATTGTGGCCTCCACCAGATCCGAGATCGCAGCTATACATTCGGACATAACAGGTCTATCTGAAAGGGTCTCTACAGCGGAGACAGACATAGTGGCGCTGCGAGCTGAAGTAGCCTCTCTGCGAGCTGCGGGTGAAAAACAACTGGCCAACTCACAAACCTTCCGCTGGCAGCTCGAGGATCTCCAGAACAGGGAAAGACGGAATAACATCAGAATCCGTGGGGTCCCGGAATCAGTAAAGGCAGAAGAGATCATTCCCACACTATGCAAAATCTTCAATGGGGTGCGAAACAGACCTGAGGATCAGAGGATTAAATTTGATCGCGCGCTTAGAGCCTTACGGGCTGTGCCTACGGATCATGATCCACCGAGAGACATATTCTGCCGCCTGCACAACTACAGAGAAAAGGAGGAGATAATGATGGCTGCCCGTAACAGAGAGAACCTGGAATGGCAGGGCGCTCCCATATCCCTCTTCCAGGATTTAGCGCCTTCTACCCTGGCCCAACGGTGGGTGCTTCGTCCGCTCATAAAAGCATTACAGCAAGCCGGAGCTACTTACCATTGGGGATTTCCTTTCCAGCTGGTGGCACGAAGGGGCTCGGATTCGGCCATCTTACGCCACCCACGTGATTTACCGAGCTTCTTTGCAGCCATCTCTATCCCGCAAGTTGATCTGCCTGATTGGGACCCGGACTCATTTGACCCTACTCGCCTGCCAAAGAACCGCAGACAGAAGCGACGATAGAGTGAGTACTGATTGGGGCCTGGCCCCATCTGCCCTCATGGCGCTCTCAGGGTCCATACATGTGCTTGGAGCTTAGACCTCCATTACCCTACCCCGTTGCGCACCCACTACTGGAGAGAAGATAGACTAAGCCAGCTCAGCGTATTTCATCTCCTTATCCCGAACGGCTAGTGGCTTCACCCCCGCTCGATCCCTGGGGGGTGGTGTGGTGCCCTTGTTTTGATCTCCTTTGTGCCACGTGTTCGGTGCGGGCCTTCCTATGTTGGACTCTGGCTGAAAAGAAACATACTCTCCTTGCTCGGAAACTCGGAGGTGGTGGGGTTTGGTGTCGCCGGGCCGCCACCCCCCTTCTCCCTTCGGATGTAATGATGGTTCTCCGTGCCCCCCTCCCAGTGTGCATTCTCCCCATCCAGGATCCTCATTGCCCATACCTCCAAGTACTGTTATTTTAGGCTACGCTGGGGTAATGTACTGACATTAACTTGATTCAGCTTCCACCTGCAATGCATCTATAATTGTGATAATACTGCCTTGTTGCTTTCACCTACTCTTGAGGGGGGGGGGGGGGGAGACTGATGGCCTGGGGGGTGCGGGTATAAGTTCCTAGCCTCCTGGGGGAAGGTGGGGGGAGCGGGTGGCGCAGAGTACTACCACTTAGGCCTCCTCTTTCCTTTTGAAATTGTAGCCTGTGACACTATACCCACGGCTACGGCCTGCAGAGGACGGGGTCTCTTTAGCTGCGCTTTAGATTCTTCCCTCGGGGGGAGGCGGGCTGGACTCGTGGGTACCATACTATTTGCCCTGGGTAGCTTCAGGCGGGAGAGGGGACCGGGTGGGGGGGGGAGGGAATGGACCATAACGTCACATACAAGGGAGTTATTGGTTTATATATCAAGGGTTATAGACGGTTTTCAAAAATAGCACTTGTTCCCTTTCTTTGGTTGATTTTCGCTGTTGAGGTTTTCCGGAGATCCGTTTTTGTGATTTGTTTTGATATGCACACGGGGTAACGGGAGCAAAGACCCCACTACCGACATGGTGTGGACTCTTTTACCCCAGGGCGATTTGCCACCCCTTTTCCGTGAACCTATTGGTATCACGGAAAGTGTGGACTTCTATGTCCATACACAGGCCTATTTAGGGCCTAGTGACAAGAAGGTATGGGGAAAAATACCTTCTACGCAATCATTGTGGTTTGTTACACATTATCTAAAGATGTACTGTCTCTTTATATGTTCTCTTTTTTCTCTTTCTTCTCTATTTGCTTTCTCTCCTTATGCTAGGTTAAATTGGCGGGGTTTGCGGATTGGACGTTCCGGGGAGTGCCTGGGGATTTGGACATATGATCAATCAGTCAGTTAAGGTGCTCTCCCTTAACGTCAGGGGCTTAAACATTCCGGAAAAAAGGTCTGCTGTGCTGAATTTGGTCCACAGGGAAAGAGCTAATTTTGTTTGCCTGCAGGAAACACACTTTAAGGGCCCTTCCCCTGCTAAGCTATTTAGCAGACATTACAAAACAGCCTTCTTTAGTACCCCTCAGGATACCAAAACAAAGGGTACTGCTATTCTTATTGCCAAAAATACTCCCTTCACACTTATTGAGGAATTTGGAGACAAGCTGGGTCGTTTTAATCTAATAAAGGGCATTCTTCACAATCAAAAGGTCACGGTTGGTTCCTTTTATGCTCCCAATACCCAGCAGGTGACCTTTCTCCAAAATTTCCTCTCTAAATTGAGTACTTTTGCAGAGGGCAGCATTATCCTTGGAGGAGATTTAAATTTGACACTTGAGCCTGCCCTGGACTCGTCCTCCCAGAGATCTCCTGTGTCCAAAAAACTATTACGCAAATGTAAAACTCTCCTACACGACACTTAGCTGGTGGATGTGTGGAGACTTCACAATCCCTTGCAGAAGGATTATACCTTCTTTTCTTTCCCGCACAACTCCTACACCAGAATCGATTATATCTTCGTGTCCCACAATCTACTGTCAGTGTCGGCCTCTCCAGGCATTGGCAACATGACACTCTCGGACCACGCCCCGGTATGGGTCGAGTTGTCGTTGGAAAGCAATAGAACTAGACCACCCACCTGGCGGATAAATAACTCCCTGTTACAAAATGAGCAATTCCTACAAAAGCTCAAAAGCGAAGTTGAGGAGTTTTTCCAACTGAATGTACATGAGGATATGTCCCTTATGGTAATATGGGAAACGTATAAATGTTTTGTCCGGGGTTTGCTGATACGGGAGGGAGCCAGGCGTAAAAGAGAAAGGGAAAAAGACATACAAGACGCTCTCACACACATTAAGGAGCTTGAGTCACAACATAAAGGGGACCTGTCCTCATCTACACTATCCAAGCTATCAAAAAAGAGAGATCGCCTTAGATCCTTACTCTTCCATAAGGCAAAATATGCAGCAGAAAGATGTCGCAGGTCATATTATGAATGGGGTAATAAATGTGGATCTATGCTAGCTAGGGCCTTAAAGTCTCAACAATCCTCTAACTACATTTCCTGTATTAAAGATAAATCCTCCACTCTGCATCATGAGTATAATGACATCTCAAGAATCTTTAAGGATTATTACTCAGGCCTGTATAATCTCCCTCCACCTATGGCTAATCTCCAAATTGCTAGCAAACGCGGTAGAATTGAATCCTATTTAAAAAACTCCCAAATGCCCCGCCTGTCGGCCACTGAAGCTAACGATCTCGAGGAGCCTTTCTCAGAGGACGAGCTGGGGATTGCTCTTTCTCAGATGCCTTTGGGAAAAGCACCGGGCCCATATGGGTACTCGGTAGATTATTATAAAAAGCTCCGGCAATTAATCTCCCCGCACCTGTTAAAGGCCTTTAATACGATCACAAATTTGCCTTTAGAGCAGAATTGGTTCTCATCCCAAATGTTAGAATCCCATATCACAGTCCTACACAAAGAAGGAAAGGATCCGTCCCAATGTCAAAGTTATCGACCCATATCCCTGCTGAACGTGGATCTCAAGGTATATTCCAAAATGCTGGCCAACAGACTGGCTCCTTTGCTCCCCAAATTGATTCACCTGGATCAGGTGGGATTTATTCCTGGCCGCGAGGCCAGGGATAATACCATCCGCACTCTTGATGTTCTGCACTGGGTGAGGTTCCGGTCCACCCCCACTCTGCTGCTGTCAACAGATGCTGAAAAGGCCTTTGACAGGGTGGACTGGGACTTCATAGAGGGCACCCTGCGCCATATAGGACTGGGAGGGATGATGAGAAAAAGGATCTTAGCACTCTACAATGGTCCCAATGCTAAAGTTAAGGCCAATGGAGTCTTATCGGACTCCTTTAACATCCAAAATGGAACCCGCCAGGGATGCCCACACTCCCCACTCATATTCGCCCTATCCCTTGAACCTTTCCTCTGCACAGTCCGTAATAACCTAGATATTAAGGGGGTAGACTTCCCGAGATCCCAACACAAAGTGGCCGCATATGCGGACGACATGCTATTTTACTTAACCAATCCTCATATTTCCCTCCCTAACCTGCTCCGGGAATTCTGGGAGTATGGAAGACTTTCAAATATGTCCATTAATTACGATAAGAGTGAAGCGCTCGGTGTCCTTCTTTCAGACACTCTTAAATCCTCTATCAAAGGTAATTTCCCATTTAGATGGCCCCCAAAATACCTGAAATATTTAGGGGTACACATCACTCCAGACCCGAAAGACCTAGTCACTATTAACTTTATACCAGCTTTGGAAAAAAATAAGCAAGATCTTCAAAATTGGAACAAATCGCAGTTCTCGTGGTTTGGGAGGTCTAATATTATAAAAATGACAATCATGCCTCGCTTGCTTTATTTGTTCCAAACCCTTCCTATTCCTATTCCCGCCACATTTTTTAAATCAGCCACTCAAACTTTCTCCAAATTCATTTGGAACGGCCGTAAGCCTAGATTGAAATACCGGATCCAAACGGCACCCAAGGAATTGGGGGGAATGGCTGTGCCTGATCCCCGCTTATACTATGCAGCGGCAGTCTTAATTAGAATTCTAGACTGGCACAGGCATGCAGACTATAAAAGATGGGTGGGAATGGAAGAAGAAATAATGGGAGACCGCCTCAAACTTATCCCCTGGTCAGAGCAGTCTCCAAGGGTTTTAGAGCCAGAAAAGTCTCTAATAGCGCATACCCTCACCACCCTAGCTAAATATAGAAAACTACCTCTCCTGTCCCCTTGGCCTACACCACTCCTTCCCATCCTGGGTAACCCGTCCTTCCTGCCAGGTCTTCCCTCTAGAAGCTATCCTGCTTGGCGAGGTGGACCAGTTCTGAGAGCCCCACATCTCACAGAGGATGGGGAATGGGTACAACTTCAAACACTACGACAGACACTGGGCTCCCAGAAACTGGACGATTGGAGCTGGGCTCAGTTCAAACACTTTATTTTATCACAAGGTCCTAAAATTTGCTTTAATAGGCCCATCACCACTTTCGAAAGAACATGCCAAGGTGAGGGACAGTTACGGGGTACCATCTCTCTGATGTATTCACTATTAAATGACTCCACTGCCCCTTCAGAACCATATAGAAATAAATGGGAACAAGACCTCGGGATTACATTCAGCGATAAACAGTGGGACAAGATATTGGTTTTTGCCCACAAATCCTCTATTTCATCGAAAGTTCAGGAATCGGGGTACAAAATTCTAACAAGGTGGTACTTGACTCCCTCACACTTGCACTCCATGTTCCCTAACACTTCTAATTTATGCTGGAGATGTGGACAAGAAACAGGTACCCTGCTACACATCTTTTGGTCCTGTAATTCACTATCTCAGTTTTGGTCTGATATCAGAAGCGTTATGCATGAGCTAACCGACTTCCTCCCACCTGACTCACCGGCTTTCTTTCTATTACACCACAATACCTGGTCCATTAGAAAGTATAAAAAAACCCTCACCAGGCATCTCGTTAATGCAACTAGATCTCTGGTGGCCAGGCATTGGAAGTCCACAGACCCCCCTACTGTTGGAGAATGGCTCAAATTGGTAGGTCAGATACAACAGATGGAAGACCTCACGGCCACCTTACAGGACAGACATGAGCAGTTCTGGAAGACCTGGTTTGGGTGGTTCGAATTCCAAGAGTCACTGCGTTACCGTACACTGCTAAATGATTGAGGGACTAACCTTTATTGGTGCCTCTGACTTGACAGGCCATGCACCAGTCTCCTGCCTCTGGCGTGAGAGAGCGCCTTTCTCCCACCTTTTTCCTGGGTACACCACCGGACGTCCTTGCAACCTAGCCGAACTATTCTTCTTTCTCCTTCCTTCTCTTCTTTCTTTCTATTATGTCCTTCTCCTTTCTATCTCTCTGTTAATCTCTAAAGGGTTTTGACTAACGCGGGTATCCAATCTAATGGCGTGGTGCTTAATGCCCCCCTTTTACTTCAAGAGGCGCCTGATGTGGATTCCCGTATGCCTGGCTTGTGCCTTCTATGCTATAACTGATTCCCTGGTGTATGAGCCCAGGGTAATCCAACTGGTAATTAGCCCCGCCTGCCGGGCGTACGGGGTCTACTGGGTGTTTACCTCATCACTATTTCACCCCCTTCATAATTCATAATACACCCGCCTAGCCACAAGAGGTAATTACACTCACCTTCGTATATATAAGTAGAGGTGCGCTGGTGCGCTGGTTGACACCTCTTCCATCATAACTTTACATTTCAGCTACTTTGCAATGTTCTCATGCTCTGTATGTCATGTAAAGATGCTCCTTTTCTCTTAAGAGTTGTTTATTGCCTTTGATAATTGTATATACTGTTGTCATTTGTTTTCTCTCTTTTTGAAAATAAAAGAATCTTAAAAAAAAAAAAAACACTTTTCTTTTATTGGTCGGATGAAATATGCTCATTTTTTGAGATAGGAAATTTGGGTTTTCATGAGCTGTATGCCAAAATAATCAATATTAAAACAATAAAAGGCTTGAACTACTTCAGTTGTGTGTATTTGAATCTAAAATATATGAAAGTCTGTTTATCAGTACATTACAGAAAATAATGAACTTTATCACAATATGCTAATTTTTGAGAAGATCCTGTACATGTGCCAATTCCCCTTCGTGATCATTACCTTGCCGCGGTGAAGGGGCTTGCGTATCACAATTAAGCAATGACCGCTGGCTATTTGAGTGTCTCGGGGGTGGCGCACCAAAGATAATAAGGTCGTTGCTTCATTGTGGACAGACCAAATTTGATCAGCTGGACAGTCATTGTTCTGTCATTCAGCTACCTCAGCCCGGCGGCCATATGGGCTGGAAAGCCGCCATCACCTGCACTCTCGCCATGGTGCGCACCAGTCCAGCATGGCCGTCACAACACAAACAGCTGTTTGCGGTGCGTTACACAGGGAGTTTGGTGTGTCAGTGTGAAGCAGTACTCTAATTACACTCCCTGATTGATGTATACACATGCAAGATGTTTTAAAGCACTTTAGGCCTCCAATTTAACATTCAATGTGATTTCTGCCCTTAAAACGCTGCTTTGCGTCAAATCCAGATTTATCCCCGGGACTTTTAGTGTCTATCCCACTCCGTCATGCCCCCCTCCAGGTGTTAGACCCCTTGAAACATCTTTTCCATCACTTTTCTGGCCAGCATAAGTGTTTCTAGTTTTCAAAGTTCGCCTCCCCATTGAAGTCTAATGCGGTGTGTGAAAGTTCGCGCGAACCGAACTTTTGCGGACGTTCGCAAACCGAAAATCGGAGGTTCGGGCCATCTCTAAAAAAACACGCTTATAAGTAGATAAATACTTGATTTACTTACATAACACGTGTATTGTACTGTCCATGTTTTGATTTCAGTGAATTTTATATAGTAAATGAAGAGAATTCTGTTCCTGGTGGGAACCATGTCTTTTGCCCACAGTTTGAGGCTAAATACTGATATTATTTCTTCCCTTAACTTGTTTTCTTTTCTCCTCCAATCGCTGAGTCACCTCAACCTTGCTTGTAAACACAAGTGAGCAGAGGATCATGTTTCATCTAGGCAGGGAAATAAAGGGAAGAGGAGGAATATATTATAGGTAAAAAGAACCCTCAGCATGCAACTGAATGGCAATGGCTACTAAAAGGGCCAGTGCTCCTAAGCTATGTGATGACGCCAAACCATAACAGCAGAAAAAGTTTTGGAAGTTTTGAATGCAGGATTAGCATCTTTATCACTTAGTACACGAAGACCAGTTGCTGTTGAAACTTGATTTTTATGGTGACAATCCCGTTTAAAAAAAAAAAAAATGGTCCGGGCCCAATTTCAGACAAGGGGTAGGGATTTCAAGATCATATGTGGAATACGGACTCTGGGGGTGAGAAAATCACACTTTATTATGTGTGATTTAATATATCTTTACAACGTATTAGGTTTAAACCAAACTATAATTTAGGTACTCTTTAACCGCTAGACGACCGCATCACGCTGATGGGCGTGAACAAGGCGGCAGCCCCGGGACCACCTAACGCCGATTGGTGTGGGGTTTTGCAGAAGATCGCGCATGCCGATGCGCGCATCTCCACTTGAATGATGGAGCTCAGCTCCGTTAATTGTCTCCCAGATAGATGGCAAAACACCCGTCTGTTTACAATGTACAGCACTGCGCTCTAAGGCAGCGCTGTACTGGGGACAGTCATGTGACACGGCGGTCCCCTCTGGAGGCAAAAGAGTGATCGGATGTCATAGGCATCGGGGATGCATCTGTCCTTATGAGCTGCAAGCCAGAATAGTTGCTTTAAGAGTCGAGTCGTTATCCATACGGGCGGACGACAGTTCTGCGGATGTCCGCTGCTTAAGTATGCTCCTAGACTACTTCTTGAGACTCAGCACTGGATCACTGTCAAATAAATACTTGCAATCTTATATGTATGAACATCTAAATGCAAACCTTCGCCAATACTTGTTAAATATATTTATACTATAAAAATGTTAAATATTTAATGTTGATGCGGCATGTTTTATGGATGCTGTGTTGATGTTATGCTATCTAGATATACTGGAGATATCAGACCTTTATAATGTAGTAAAAACGTGCCTTTTCCTAGAGAGAGGCAGTTTCCAGTATTCACTGTGGACTTAATGTAATTTCCTTATGTGCTGCAGGAAGCCTTTGCTGTAACATACACATGTAAATGACATAAGGGGATGCAGTTAAAGGAAAAGACAGCCCTGCTTTCATAAATGTTTTAGTTTTAATAGACTTTATTTTGTAATGTCTTACAATGCGTTGCCTCCCCACAGGACTGTTGAGATTAAATTACTAACTTACATGTACTTGTAATATTGAAATTTCTTTTTTGTTATTCCCTGAAAGATCCACCGTATAATAATAATAATAGTGCAAGATTTATGGTGCTATAAAGACCTTGAGGCAGACCAAGAGGTAGACCATCCATGCAATGAGGAGCAGACAGGCAATTGATTATTATTTGACTGTGTGCCCGCTGGGTTTTGCATTCAGGTGCTCTTAACATGCAGTTCTATAAGCTGTAGTAGCGTAGAGAAAGAAGGAGCTCTCTTTTCAAATTGATTGTTACTGAGAATAAGAAAGCTTCCTTCGCTTTGCTGCATCATGCAAATACTGTAGGAATTCTTAGCTTAATGGAATAATCCCCTTGGCTGTTTTTTTTTTTTTTTAATCAGGGCTATTGATTTTAGAAAAATGTGATTCCAGATGCTGCTTAAATACCATCATGGCCGCTGTTCACTGACTTTTTTCTAAATAATAGGCTCACAAAGGGAATGGCATGGAAAGGGCAAAAATCACAGTTATTTATTACTATATTGGGTTTGTTCCTTGATGCTCATGGAATGAAATGAAAAGACTAGTTACTGAGAAAATACGGCAGCTTCACTAAAAACTTTACTGCTCCTCTGGGCTGCTTCTCTCAATTAAATTGCAAACGTGCAGCCATCAATACGAGCTGATTGATTTGTAAATTAGGCCGGTCATTCGGAATGGAAAATCCCATTCTACAGGCTTAGTAAAAGCAGAAAGACTGTATCTGGTCCCTGATACATGTTATAGACTTTTTCTCAGGAAATATAAAGAATAAGATTCTTCCCTAGGAGAGAAATGTCCTGCCATGAACTGTGACAATGATTTCTATATAGCCAGTCAAGTCCAATCAGAGATTATTGGTTCTTGTTACATTTTACTGAAGTGCCATTGAAATAAAAAGGTGACCACAGTCTCCTGCACACTTTATTTATTTTGCAATTCACATCCATGAATTCTAATGACAGCATTGCTGGCATGAGTAGTTTAGTGGTTGATTTGGTGGATACAGTACTGATTAGCCTATCAGCAGCTTCAATAGTTATCTCGTTTGAGATAAGTACACTGCTTTGGACCTCAGTTGGCAGAACTCATTGTGCTGTGAATTCTTGCAATGTTTTGATCTCTCTCTACTACCAGAAAATATAGACACTGAAAAGGGATGTCCAGTGTCATTGTCTCACACTGCCACCAAGTGACAAGTGGCCATAAACACACATTATAGCAGTACTAATTAAGACAGAAAATGTAACAAATTAAAAAATAAAAACATACTAAAATAAATGGGCCTGGAGCACTTGCAAGCCTCTAAATAAATTTGCTGCTAAAGGGTTATAACTGGGTATTGACAAGGAGTGTGTGTAAATCTGCATAACTGCAGCTGCGCCACTGCATGAGTTAGGTGTCAGGTGGTGCCGCTAGTAAATAATATTGGTAAGGGCCTGAGCCCACTAATGCAGTTGAGTGCAGTTGTGTCCACTTTTCAGCAACACATCAATGTTACAGATGCTGAAAAGCGGACACAACTCCGTACAACTGCGCACAACTGCATTAGTGGGCTCAGGCCCGAATGGTAATTTACATTACCAATATTTTTCAGTGCTCTCATTCTCACTTGAATCTTCCCCACCTAGTGACTAATACTAACCACCCCACCTAATGTTTAACACTAACCATTTTTCAAGAACCTAAAACTAACCTCCCCCCAAAATTCCTAACACTAACCCTGACAACCCAAAAGACCACTAGTTCTGGTCAATCATCTACATTTGGCTTCAACAATTATTTCCTATGCAGTAGCTGATTGTCTACTGTCCGCATCGGGTGCCCAACTTGATGGAGCAAGTGGTCGGTACACACATATAGGCACCTCGTATAACAAATTAGATCTCTTTACTAAAGAAAATGTGCAGAGATAAATCAAACACAACCATCAGGTAATGCAGCTTACTTAGAACAGAGAGGAACACAGAATAAATACAGGAAATCACAATATCATAGAGATCATCACAGTACTTTACAGACAGTGACATCTTGTGGTTGCTTTACTGCAATGCAGTATAAGTAATCCTGTTGTTAAATCTAACACAACTCTCCATTTGGGTGCCCAATTACGGATACTTAACACAGGTGTCTATTAGACACTTTCTGATTCCATTGACCAAATGACCTGAACCGGTTAAATCTTACTAGTGGAGATGGGCGAACTTGTTAAAATCCAGTTTCATAAAGGAGAGGAGGAATTGGGGGAGATGTAAGATAAAGATTTAACATTTCTGGGTGTTTGTGCACAGCGGTTAGTATTGATGGAAATAACTACGGCATTTATTATTTTACAGTTATGCCAGCTATATCCTGATTATTATCAGTATCATTGAGCGTAGCATATGCAGTACCCGTGCAATGCGGCTTCTTTTTGGTTTTGCTGCAGTGGGCAGCTTTTGACACACAGTCATGTCCTGCATTATCTGATCTAGTTAAACCAGTCAAATGTTCATAAAATCAAGACCAAGATGTCAGCTACACTTAAGCTTTGAAAAGTTATGGTGGTATTATCCACGTATTATTAGATTATTAGATGCTTTACAGACTACAGCAATAAATCACTTGCTTAGCTGGCAACATTGCCTCTATTGTTGGCACGGCTAGTCACGTAGTAGAGCTGGAACAAGAGATATTATATGTGACATTTATATGATGATATTTATTCTTAAATGTGTGTGCGTGTGATTTCAATCACCCTGCTGTGTGTGATGAGATGAAATAGGAGAAGAAAGCAAAAACTGAGGATTGAACAAAAGTGTAAGCAAAGTTCGGACCACACTCAGACCTGGTGAGCCCAATCATTAAAGGGAACCTGAAGTGAGGCTGACATATTTATTTAATTTAAAAAAATTCCAGTAGGGATGGACTGAAAATGCTGATTTCTGATTCTGCCAAAATTCTGCTTTCTGATAAGTCTTTTTTATTTCTGAATTCCTCAGAATGTAAATGTCAATAAAGTTAGTTGCCTGTACAAGTAAAAAAACAAACAAAAAAACTAAATGTGGGTAGAGTTGTCGCGTACCTCGAACTCAAACACGCGAAAAAAATTTGCGAACATGCGAACTTTTCGAACCGCCATAGACTTCAATGGGCAGGCGAACTTTCAAAAATACAAACACTAATTGTGGTCACTAAAGTGATGTAAAGTATATTTCAAGGGGTCTAACACCTGGAGGGGGGCATGGCAGAGTGGGATACATGCCAAAAGTCCCGGGGAAAAATCCGGATTTCACACAGCAGGGTTTAAAGGCAGAAATCACTTTTTATTGCTAAATTGGAGGCCTAAAGTGCTTTAAAACATCTTGCTTGTGTATACATCAATCAGGTAGTGTAATTAGTGTACTGCTTCACACTGACACACCAAACTCACTGTGTAACGCACCGCAAACAGCTGTTTGTGTAGTGATGGCCCTGCTGGACTGGTGCGCACCATGGCGCCAGTGCAGGCGATGGCGGTTTTCAAGCCCATATGGTCGGGCTGAGGTAGCTGAATAACAGAACAACAGTGACTGAGTGTCCAGCTGATCGAATTTGGTCTGTCCACAATGAAGCAACAACCTTTTTATCTTCTTGGGTCACACTCATTTAGCCAGTCATTGCTGCATTGTGATACGCAAGCCCCTTCACAGCGGCAAGGTAACGATCATGAAGGGGAATTGACACATGTACATGCCTTTTGTTTTGTTGTTGCAGCCGCAGTGCAGCCAGAAAAATTAGGCAGGCATGTACACGCACCAGAAAAATTATAGCAGCAGCCTTAAAAATTCAGGAATCCACCTGGAGTCCTGGACCCTGTTGGTGGTGGCGGAGAAGGCAGTCAAGCGGCCTGCAGGCAGAGATGCTGTGTGGGGAGCGACTTAGTCTTGGGGCAGGCAGTCACACGGTGTGCAGGTAGAGATGCTGTGTGTGGGGACTGTCTTCGGGCAGGCCTGATCGTGCTTTGCAGACCAGGCATCCGTGGTCAGATGGACCCTTGACCTAACACTGTGTGCCAGAGATGACACCACTTACCTTTCAACATCACAGTACAGTTTGGGTATCGCCTTTTTTTGAGAAATAATTGCTTGATGGTATCGTACACTGCAGTGTTTGGCTTTGCTTTTGTGTGCTACTTTTCCTCAGTTGGTCATCCCATTGCAGTTTGTGCTTTGTAATCATGTGCCTTCATAAGGTAGTTGTCCCTACGCGGGTCTTGATCTACACAGTACAGATGGCATTGCTCTCATCTGAGGCAGACACACACAAAACTGTCCACACCGCTGAACCCTGGGATCATGGCGTTTTGGTGATGGCTGCCAACGGAGTGTTAAGTGGGGTGCCAGAATCAGAGTAGGAGGCGGAAGATATGTCACGCTTCCGTGCGGAAGCTGAGGAAGATGAGGTGTTCTGTGTTAAATATTCAACTATGTCCTGACAATATTGGGGGTTGATGGCATGTGCTTTCTTCTGAGCACTGTACTTTGGTCGACGAGGGACGCACGAAATCATGCAAGCGCAACCTCGAACAGACCTGGCTGGTGGCCTGCCTCTGGCTCTGCCTCTTGTTTTGTCCAAATTGGGGGAAATGAAGTGAAAGGTATGCACTGACTTGACTAATATGATGTGCGGTTACACAGGTGCAGTGAAAAGGTTGCAGTGACTGCTGGTACAGCAATGTGCAGTTATATACCAGTGACTGCTGGTATATAACACTGCGTGCTGTCACGCAGGTGCAGTGAGCAGGAACAGGTATGTACGGTCGGACTGGTATTACAAATGTGCAGCTGTCACACACACAGGTGCAGTAAAAAGGTAGGCACTGAATGTGCTGGGCCTTGCACAGTATAGCAATTAGCAAGGGCCAGCTGCGACACACAGGGCTGTAAAATGCAGTGGCACAGAAAAAAAAAAAACTTCACAAGAACATTAGCTCTGAAAAGAGCTCTTTTTGTGGTGCTTTTCAACAACAAATATCAGCTAGGAGCAAGCTACAAGAGCCTAACTAAGCTTTCCCTATCTCTGCAGCAGGTTCCTCTCCCTTCTCTCACTACTGCAGCAACACCCAGTGAGATAATGGCGGACGCAGCTGCCTTATATAAGGGGGAGGGGGGGCTCCAGGAGGGAGTGCAGCCTGATTGGCTTTCATGTGTCTGCTGACTGTGATGTAGAGGGTCAAAGTGTAGCCCAATGATGTAGTATAGGGGCGGGTTAAACTCGCCATAAAGTTTGCGTTTCAACGTGAACCACCGATGTTCGTGTGCATAAGTTCATGTCCGAACAGTTCGTGACAACTCTAAATGTGGGATCCGCTATTTTTTTGCGGATGTATGCTCTTATGCGGAAACCGCTTTTCTGATTGGCAACTGCAATAACAATCTACATTCTCTAATTGGCTTATACTTCCAAAGTCGTCTAATTGACCTAAAATTTCCTTTGTAATCTGATTTCCGCTGAAAAAAATCTGCAGTCTGTGAATAGCTTAAATTTTTCAAGCTGCGATAATGCAGCATTTTCACGTAATTACGATTTCCGCATTCCGATTTTCACTGCGGTACGCCAATTTCCGAAAACTCTGACATTGGAAGCTCAGCCCTAAATACCAGTTGCCTGGTTGTATTGTCGATCATCATCTTTTAATACTTGTAGCTATAGCCCCTGAATTAGCATGCAGATTAGATGGTTCAGACAAGACTACCCATAATCTTGTTTCAGGTGTGTGACACAGACAATACTGCTGCCAAACAGACCAACAGAGCTGTCAGGCAACTGGAATTGTTCAAAAGGAAATAAATATGGAAGCCTCCATATACATCAGGTTCCCTTTAAAAATGCGCTGCCAGCCATACTATCTCAGGAAAAAAAAACAAATAAATAAGTAGATAAATACTTGCTCTACTTACCTAACAGATGTATTGCACTGTCCACGTTATGATTCCTGTGAATTTTATAAAGGAAAAGAGTAGAATCCTATTTGAAGCCAGTCGTGATGTAATATCAGTCTCCTCTGCCTGATTTGCCCACCCTTCACTATAGAAAGTGCATTGTTTCAGCCTTCGAAATTTTGGCCAATCAGAGAGGAACAGAGGTTTGAGAGGGGGAAACAGAAGGGAAAGAGGCCTCAGCCAATCAGGCTGCATTAGTTAAAGAGAACCCGAGGTGGGTTTAAAGAATGTTATCTGCATACAGAGGCTGGATCTGCCTATACAGCCCAGCCTCTGTTGCTATCCCAAACCCCACTAAGGTCCCCCTGCACTCTGCAATCCCTCATAAATCACAGCCATGCTGTGAGGCTGTGTTTACATCTGTAGTGTCAGTCTCAGCTGCTCCCCCACCTCCTGCATAGCTCCGGTCCCTGCCCCCGTCCCTTCCCTCCAATCAGCAGGGAGAGAAGGGATGCAGGCGGGGACTGGAGTTCTGCAGGAGGCGGGGAGAGCAGCAGACTGACACTATAGAGATAAACACAGCCAGCTCTGACAAGCTGTTTGTCAGCAGCACGGCTGTGATTTATGAGGGATTGCAGAGTGCAGGGGGACCTTAGGTGGGTTTGGGATAGCAACAGAGGCTGGGCTGTATAGGCAGATCCAGCCTCTGTATGCAGATAATATTCTTCAAACCCACCTCGGGTTCTCTTTAAGTCTGAGATGACGTAGAGAAGCAAAAAAAGACAACCCAGAATACCCTGCAACTTCTCTTTTATGTACCAAATTTTCTATGTACCAAATAAGAGTCAGGTAAAATGGGGAATGATAATTTATCAACAAGAAAAATAATAGTGATTTTAACTTTTGGATTGCCTGATTAGCATCCTTATTACTTGTTTACCAGATAAAAATAAAGAATTGATTTTTGATTATATGCCCGACTGTTACTCTTTAACAAATCAAGCTATGTCTACATAGATCTATTTAGCCATTTCTGCACACCAGCGCAGACAACTCCTTGTCCTTCTTCTATCCTCTCTGCCATGTGCACTCCTTGGGCATGTATGGAGCTTAGCAGGCAGATAAACACCCTCCTACTGCTCAATAAATGGAGACCAGGTAATGATCTGTAGCTTTAAAGGACTTACGAGCCCAAATACATAAAAACAGAGAAGTACCTTGATCACTTTTAAATGCACGGTGGACGCCATCCGCGTCCTCCGTGCAGTTCCGCCGGGTCCCCACAGTGTGATAGCCCCCCGTGCCGCTCCCGACCCCTCAGATGTGGTCGGGCTCTCTTTCCCACTCTATCACACTGTGGGGACCCGGCGGAACTGCACGGAGGGCGTGGATGGTGTCCTCCGTGCATTTAAAAGTGATCAAGGTACTGAGTGCTGTATGTTTTCTTTTGATAATCCCAAAGGCATTGTCACTGACCTGAGGAAGCGGTTTTAACCATGAAACTCGTTGTCTTGATGCAAAATAAATAGAATTCTAAGAACCAACGAAATTCCGTTTGTATACTTCCCGAGAGGGGACCTCTAGAAGGTAGGACCACACCATTTTTATTAAAGGCTGTATTTACCATATAGAGTAAGACATATCACTACGTTCACCGGGCGCCTCCTACCCTTTCCAAAAATTTATCAAAACCCCTAGCCTTAGGGGGAGATCCACATCGGGAACCTTCCGATAGATCGATTTTTCGGAGCAGCGATCAGGAACAAAGGCCGAGTGGGGACGGTACTTCCCCACAGGCGCGCACGAGTGGTTGCCTCACCTAGCAACCCACTCTTGTGAGTATAAAATCTACTGTCTTTTAAAATATTCCCGTACCAACTAACGTACTACACCAGATAGGGCTCCCGGACCCCCTGTGCTTTCTCTTCCACTACCTCTAGTCTGAGAACCAACTTGGTTTCTTGCTGACTTCAGACCTTTACTTCCACTTTGCAGACATCTCCAGGTTTTAGATTGGGCCTGCCTGTCTGCCACGTATTTTGTGGTTGCAAAGTAGAGATGGACTGTTTCTTCCATCTGTCCCAAAATGTGTTGGCAAGGCACTATACTTGTTTCCATTGATGTTTTTACAGGTCTCTAGTGCTAAACTCACCAGGAGGAGAGCTCACTTTCTCAGTCTTTTGGGTAAGGAGGTTTACAGGAGTAAGAAGGAATGGTTCTTATGGATCATTCAGAACTGGAATCAAAGGTCTAGCATTGATAGCTGTGACATCAGCCACCATGCTCTCGTGAGTGAGTCTTGCAGTTCCTATTTGTAGAACAGTGGTTCTCAAAGTGGGTGCTGCGGCGCCCTGGTGCGTCGCAGACACTTCCCAGGGGTGCCGCGCTCTGCCCTGCTGTGTTTTGTGACAGCGGTTTTTGGTTTTTTTTGGGAAACACGGCCGCCGTTTGCTGTGCTCTTTACTCAGCTCACAGCGATGTGGGGCTCACATTGGTCCACTGCTCTCTGCTGTGGGCGGATACAGTAGAGTGTACTGTATCCGCCCACAGGAGAGAGTAGTGGGCCAATCAGAGCCCCACATCACTATGAGCTGGGGAAAGAACACAGCAATTGCCGTGAGGCTGTCATGCTCGGCTCCTTTCCCTATACAGGTCATCCCTGTTAAGTCCTACTCCTCCTCATCTTTTCACCCCATTTTTTCCACTCCAACACCCTTCACATTTATCTCCAGAGAGCGGAGACTTCCCAGTCTTTAGTCCTCTTTCACTCTATCTCCAGCACAGAGACTTTTTCACTATTTGGCAACCCCTGCATCCCCTTAGCACAATCTTTTACTTATTCACTTTCTCTGTGTCGTACTCAATTTACACAATTTCTGGGTCCTGTTTATTACTTTGGTCATCACTTTGGACAAATTGTGGGATATTTCATGTACACTATTAGTGCAATATTAGCATTTTTTACCTCTTAAAGTTGTTTGAATATAATTATTTATACTTTGGCATATATGTCCTCTGTTTGCATTACCAGTGGAATAGATCTGTCTTAGGGTTATTTTACCAGTAGTATTCATATGTAATTTATTATTGGAGCGTGACACCTGCTTATTTGGTGTTTTAATTGTTTTTAGTTGTATGTCATTTTTTGTTATGAATAAATACGTATTTTCTAATGCAGGGGAGCAACGGTAGATTGACAGCCCATAGGGGTGCCTCGTAAAAATTTCTAAATCGCCAAGGGTGCCTTCACCCGGAAATGTTTGAGAACCACTGTTGTAGAAGGATGGAATCCAAGATTCTGTGAGCTTTGACGATTATCCTTTCCCAAGCTCCACCCATGTGAGAGGAGTGAGGTGGGGTGAAAGACCAAGTGCAGTCCTGATCACTCGTATCTCTCTACACTCTTGGCATCAATATTGGAATAGACCTGTAGTTCTTTAGCTGCTCCAACAAAATTGGGGCCTCTGTCAAAGTGAATATGCTTTACACGACTTCTGATTGCAATAAAGCATATAAGAGCATTGATAAATCTTGACGTATCCATAGATTTATTGACTTCAATGTGAACAGCTCTGATGGTCATATATGTAAATATGACTGCCCAGTGTTTACTGTTTGCTTGACCTCCTCTAGTCTGACGTGTTGCGACAGACCAAGGCCCAGATACATCAAGTCCCATGTTGGTGAAAGGAGGATGCATACTGAGTCTATCAGCAGGCAGATTAACTATCTTTTGTGTTTGTAGCATACCACAAAGTTTACAACACATACAACTGAAGATGATGCTATTCACACTTCTCTTTGCCCCAACTATCCACAATCCTGTATTATGTAAAGCTTCTTCTGTGAACAGGCTTCCTTGGTGCTCGATTTGGATGTGGTAGTGTTGCACAATTAACGTAACATGATGAGGTCATGATTCTTTCATCAGTCTCTAGACTTGCTTGCTTAGGACGACCTCCTACTCTCAGTAGACCGTCCTTGTCAAGGAATGGATTAACCTTTTTTAAAGAGTTGTCTTTAATAATAGGCTTGCTGTTAGTGATACAGTCAATCTCTTTCATATAGACTTCATGAGAATGATGAGGTTCTTGGACTGATGGCGTTCCATTAGGGTGGAAACCTCTTAGCAGTGGTGCCAACCTTTGCACTTTCTAGCAACAATAAAATAGGTTCCGTTAGGCCCCTTTTACACTTGCATTGTACGTGTGAGCAATGTTACCCTGTTTTATTGCACACTAACGCCATGGCACTGCAAGACAATGGGGCCTAGCACACTTACAGCATTGTGCCGAAAGTGCCCCATCTGCTACTGAGCCATATCAAAGTCAACAGCACATTACCGCCAGACTTCCGCAGTTGTGGAAGTAATGTAAGTCAATGGGCGACCTATAGCTTTTAAATAGGTTGGCACCAGCGTTGCATCATGCATGCGTAGAGCAACGGGAATACAACAGGGTGCCCCGGGAATCCCAGTGACATACTTCTTGTCCAGCAGGATTTACACCACTGGTTAAGGACCAGTGAGGGGTGTGCGGGGGGGGGGGGGGGCAGTGCAATGCATATGATCCTGTTGGTGTACTTTGCCACAGGGTCACGTTTGTGATTTTGTGCAGTGGGATTTGATGCTGTGGGCCTGGGGCATTGCACCATAAACACACACTTCAAATGTAAAACTGGCCTTAAATGATCGAGCTATGTGAGCTAGACTGATAAAGGTTTATACCTCTTGAAACAATGTTTACAGGGCTGCATTTACCATAAGGCATTACAGGCATGTGCCTACAGTCGCTGATATTGGAAAGGTGGCTCACTCCTCTCCCTGAGTGCCTCCCTCATTCTCTATGCAGAGGCCTGATGAAAGTGTAATTGAGAGGCTACTCACCATGCTCTTGGCATTCCACTGATGAGATCTCCCTTCAGTCATGGGCTTCTTAACCTCCGCCGGAGAGGATCACATGGCCCCCAGAGGACTTTTTTTTTAAATAAAATGTGTATTATATGGTTATAAGCTAGCACTTCGCTAGCTAACCATGCCCTTCAAGTCCCTTCAAGTCCCTCCGATCTCCCCCGATCGCCGCTGTTGTACATACCCCTGAGGGATCCCGCGATGGTGCAGCCTCCCAATCATCTCCAGGCTTCGCTATGGGGAGGATCGGGACTGCACATGACGTCATGACGTCATGTCCGATCGTCGCCATAGCGACGAGTAAAGCTGATTGGTGAAGCTACATCTCTCGCGGAGGGGTAAATATTGCCGACAGCGATTGGGGGGGGGGGGATCAGAGAGGTGCGGCGGGGCTTGGGAGGCATAGTTAGCTAGCGAAGTGCTAGTTAAAGCATTTAGATTACATTTTATTTTTTTAAAATCCGCCCGCGGACGCAGCCTATGAAACTGCGTACCACCAGGGAGGATAATACTGAGGTTCCTCTAGCTACCTAATACTATGGGGCACCTCTAGCTACTTAATATTGATGGTACTTCTGGCTACCTAATACTAAGGGGCACCTGTAGCTACATATGATGGGCAAGGGAAGAAAAGGAGAAATGACAGCTGGGACAGCTAAGAAAGTTGCTGTTCAGTGTAGTCGGTATTTGTAGGTTCATGGAGGGCAAATCCAAGGTGCCAGGACATTTGTGGGCGGGCTCCTGTGAGGTAAATCCAGGCCTGGATGCTTAGGAGCATTGCTGTCAGTTTCCAGTCTCTGGAACCACTGAAAATTCACATATGCAGTTTTAAGTTCAGGTGTCCTTTGATGGTTTTTCATCGTTTCATCATCTGTTTCTGTTATGTGGCTTTGCCTCGGGGAATTCTCCATCTGAGAATTCGTAAATAAAAAGGAGTTTTATGCTACGCAATATTCATTTTCCTTTCAGCATAAATCTCTGTTTATTCATGTTCATTATATAGATGTTGACATATGATTATAGCTGGATATGACTTACAGCTCTAATTTCAGTTTAATACTCAAAGTAAACTACCATTTCAGGGATGATATCAAATAATAAAAATTACAATCATTTTGTTTACTTTTTATTTTATGTGGATTTTTCAATGCTATAAAATGCAGTCACACATTACACTGGATCTATAAGTCTCTTGTGCTCAGCTTCTATCAGTAAACTACACATAGCTTCCACAGAGAAAATTAGCTTGCTTGATAGAAATATATAACAGGAAATCTGTTCGCAGGAGCATAATAAGTGTCTGTCGGGCTTCCCACAAAACCCTGTCTCTACTTCTAGCAGCGAGACAGGTCCTCCTCACTCTCTGCATCATAGCCACACACTGTGCAGCTTGTGACCCCTGTCTGTGGATGTCACGTGACATGCAGAGCCGAGAGTCACAAAGAGATAGGCTGCACAGCATGCACCTATGGTGCAGATAGTGAAGAGGACCTGCCCCTCTGCTGGAAGTAGGATATATTTGAAGCTCAGCTGCCGCCACTTTGCAAATCACAGCAGGTTTAAAGGACAACTGTAGTGAGAGGTATATGGAAGCTGCCATATTTATTTCCATTTAAATAATACCAGTTGCCCTGCAGCCCTGCTGATCCGTTTGGCTGCAGTAGTGTTTGAATCACACCAGAAACAAGCATGCATGTGAATGAATGTCATTATGAACCTCTCCTCCTCCACGTTAACACAGGATGAGGTATGTGTCTTAAATAAAGGCCTAGGCTTCTCTCCTAAAGCTACTATGGACACCTTTGTCCTTAAGCAAGATATGTACAGACTTTATAGACAAGTCAGACTTAAGGCACATTTTTTTCTCCGCCCTGGGGTTACTAGATCAGCGCATTCAATGACTTTGAACTCCAGCAGGTTTAATTTATTTGCTAAGAGCCGTTTTGTACCACCCACTACATATACAGGTGTTGAGGCTTTTATCTCCAAAGTGTCCAAGGACATTGATCGCTTGATATCGTCTCCTTGCAAGGACTT